>NW_026889813.1:3605000-3862500 GCF_033153115.1 Saccostrea echinata | reverse complement strand
GGCAAACACCTTAGTGCAGGTATTACTGTCTCATGACAGCATCTAGTTAAATTTTGTTTTGCACTTAGGAAACCTCTTAAACAATCTGAAAATGCTGAAGGAATATATATATATATATATATATATATATATATATATATATATATATATATATATATATATATATATATATATATATATATATATATAATAAAACAGCGTAAGCTGACCCAAACCAGGTTATACTCGAATAATTTGGCCCAGAATTAGAGTCATTCCTTATTATTTAATTTTAAAATCATTAAATAACTATGGGTGTAAAATTTCGTTGCTTTTCATTAGTTCAAATTTGCCGCTCAATAATACAAACGTAGTAACGGAATTAACGGAAGTGATGAGAAGCGTGGGGAGGTAAAAACTGATACATAGGCCTAGCAGTCTTTTTGTTTGTTTACATGTGGTAAGATCGAATTATTGTTTGAAGTTAAAGGTACATGTACATTTATTAAATCTGGAATTTTCAATGAATCCCGAGGACTGGAAATGAAAGGATTATATGGATACAGATGATTCTGCTGGTTGTCGGGGGGGGGGGGGGGGGGGTGTCCACATACCAAACCAGGTTATGCAGAAATAATTTGTGTTCCTTTTTGGATATTAACCAATCAGAAGCTAGAATACAAACAAAATTATTAGGGATGTCAACGAGTACCCGGTTAACCGGGTACTCGATCGAACGTCCGAGTATCGAATACTAAAAATGGTACTCGGTTACTCGGATGTGTATTTTCTCTTATTTCAAAGTACATATTTTTATCAAAAACCTATCAAAAAATAACTTAAATATGCACACGGTAATTAGCGTGTCGTCATCTACACCTGTAAAACACCCGTTATCGCCTGTGGCTGTGTATATACAGTAATTAGTGACCAATAATTTGGTACACAACTGTTCTCACCTATTGTGGCCCTTAATTAATTTTTGGATGGCTTCAATAATTGTTTTCAGTGAACATCGTTTAAGTATGGTCTATTATCCTCAAATCATTTTTAAATTTTTTAGTTAATATACTACAGCGAAATCGGACATGCTTAACCCACTTCAAAAGTGAAGAAATAACTAAAGATTAAAAAAAATTTGGAAAGTCAGTTTGCCTAGTAAGTTAAGTGTATATGGGAAGGGGGGAAGGAAGGGGACAAACAACAAATGAAATGATATTAGACTAGCGAAAGAGAAGGAACAGATTATATTAGACTAGCGATCCCAGCAACGTCTGTTCCTTCTCTTTCGCTAGTCTAATAATCACAATGCAAACCTGCGCAACAGATTGTCCTAGCTCCTTCTGTGTTGATGAAATAGATCCTAAACAAGAACTGTAAACCATTTGTAATTTTTATGTATTAATTGTGTCTTTTGTGTTTATTTGATAATTAAAGAAAGGGGTGTACAAGGCGAGGACGGTCCCACGCTCTGGGACAATATATTTCTCATTTATCAAAGTTCACAGAAAAGTTTTATTTTTCTAAAATAATGTTTCAATAATGTCATCTTCAACACATTTAATTAAATTATTTTATTGAATGACTTTTTGATTGATTATAATTTGTTTTTTAAGTTGACAGGAAAGCACATTTAGTGGAAAATGGGTTTATTAGAGACATAAAAAATGATTTTTGAATATGAATGGGTCAAGTTTCTATTTATAAACTTGACAAAAACAGCTTTGGGGTTAAGCAGAGCTTAACGAGGCTCACGAAAATTAACACACACTTGTATTTACATTTTTACCGAGTACCCGGGTACTCGATCGGAAAAACGTCCGAGTAACCGATTATCAAAAATTGACCGTTTTGACATCCCTAAAAATTATATATATATATATATATATATATATATATATATATATATATATATATATATATATATATATATATATATATATATATATATATATATATATATACATGATATGATATGATATGTACGGCAGGCTTTTGACATCTCAATTTTCTTGTTTAACTCTACAATGCCTGGACATATAAATGAAGAGCTTCAAGTTGTATCTGCTTGACTTTCTTGCGCTTGAACTGAAAAGTAAATTGAATATGAAAGTCATTGGTTTATTAAAGTATCAGCCAACGTTTATAATATCTAACATGAATTTCAAGAAATGAGTCTTCAATGCAGTGTAGTGTGATTCAAGATAGACAAACGTAGAGGCAAGCAGGTAAATTAAATATGTCACCATGCTAATTTTCTAGAAGAAGCAACAAAAAAGGAAAGTAAAGTCTATTCTGATCAAGAATAGTATGAAATGATGAATACTTTTGTGACAAAATGAAGTAGAAAACCCTAAATAAAATAAATACTTTAAATAAATTGCTTTTAAGTAAAGATTTGAACTTAAAAGTATGAACGTTTTGTACATATTAAGACTTTAAATAGTTAAATCCTTTTTGCTGAAGATTTCTGATATTAGTAAAACATGGAGTCTGAGGTTGGCTGCTTCATTTTTTGTAACGTATTGGTGGTTGTGTAACCAAGCTTCATTGCACAGGACATACTAAATATTAAAATAAATATCCAAGCTGTAAAATGGTGGTCGTATAAAAACTCAAAATAAATGCAATTATTATATATTAATGTATAAATCTGTGCTTCCACTACTCGTGTGTGCAGCATAGCATATGTTCAAATAAGCTATTTAATTTATACAGAAAAATGTAGAAGGTATATAAAAGTAAAAAGCATTTAAAAAAGGGGCAACTTCAATTATAATTATAGATTAAAATTGTATAATAGATATCCATTTATGAATACACAAAGCTTTCATTATATGTATTACATACTGGAAATGCTTAATCTTCCTCTGATAGTTTATAATACTCAATTTTACATGTACAAATCATCTGACTCTCAAGAGTAAAAATATTTAATGTTATGTTGAAAATTCAAAGTATATGTATAGTTTTCCTTTTTTCCCTACAACTCTGTATATATTACGGGCAATACTTGAAGAACGTAAGATTTCTATGTTATTACAGTTGTTTTTCGAAAGAAGAGATCCCTCTCGATGAAGATATCGACAAGGCTTTTATTCAATTACTCTTTTCTTCACACAGCTTCATTCTTTGGCTACATTTGTAAATAAGATAGAAAAAAATCTTTAAAGACATTCTTAGTATTAACAGGACAATGTTTTTGCCTCGTCTAAAAATTTTAAATCCCAGTAACAAACTGTGCATGTATCAATACACATGTTATTTATTTATCAAATATTTCAAATATATAACGGAATCAATTAACAATCAATTTGGCATGTTTACACAAATAAAAAAGAATATTAAAGTACAGCTGTAACTGATTCATGCTAAAAAATATAAATTTCTTCCATGGTTTCTTTCACTGCCCAATAATTCCAATTAAATTTTATTTATTGATTTCTTGTGTTTTGATTGGACAAGAGCAAATTCAAGAAAAAGTTTACACATCAATAAATCTCTCAACCAGACCACAACTACTTTCTTGTCCTACATGTAGCTTTTATTGTGAAAAAAAAAAAATAAAACAAATCATTACTTTTAGTCCGTTTCAGCTAAACGCTCAAAGAAACTTTAAATTAAATAAAAACAATACTGACGACATACAGGACTGACAGACGGGAATATTATGTTTATGTCACTGTCAGATCACGAGTTAAATCTCTCATAATATATTATCGTCGTTCCTAATGCAAAGCAAATCAGCTCAGTTCTCGGTAGCTGTTAGGAAAGAGAAACGTACCTCAGAATCTTTCCTTATCAGCATCAAATTCATATTTCTACATCCTATTTTCTGTCCCGTCTTTCAACAAACCAGAGCAAATCAAGGGTGTCGTCAGTATGCTTCTTTCATTTAAGAGCGTCTGTCGTTAATGTCAACATGGTCAAGGACGAATTCTTCTAAAGTCCACCTGTATATACGATATTCGTTGACTTAAACAATATTCAAAGAGTTTTTATAAGTTTGTTTTATTGAATGTTTTGATAATTTAAGTTAAACTTTATCGATGTCCATCTCAATTACGTTTTATTTCCACATCGCGACATAAAGTATTCCTACGCTATATACAGAAATAACGGATTGTATGGAGGCTTCAAAGATAAATAATTTTAAACTTCGTAATTGGAATTATAAGAATTAAACGTTCTTTTTGAAAAATGTATCGATGTGTAAACTCTTGACATTATACTCACAAACTTAACTTTTATGTTAAGTTTGTGAGTAAAATGTCAAGAGTTTACACATCGATACATTTTTCAAAAAGAACGTTTAATCCTATAATATGCAAAGTTTCATGTAGCAAACTAGTGCTATTGTTAACAAATTTTAGAGAGTGGTCGCTCTCTCTCTCTCTAGTGGCAGAGATTCACAGAGTGAACGAGTTTCATTATATTCATCCTATTTAGTGATGTAACGGTTTAAAATTTAAAGGTAAACATTTCACATAAAAATTTATACGTCAGTATTTTACATTCGATTGCTTTTTCATTATTGATCTATTTATCAATTTATTATTTATCATTTAGCAATTCAGGGGCAATATGAAAACCATCTATCCTTCTGTGTTCAATAATTCAGAAGTGAAAAAAGAATAAGATATACTACAAGATCAGTATGTACTGGTCCCAGTTTACCAAGCATGTAACAACATTGTCTTTGTTTGTAAGGTTTATTATTTTAATTGTAATATAGAAGAAATGGGATTTAATTCTACAAATGGCAATGCAACTTACACCCATAGCTCCCTTTCTAAGGAAGAAAATCTTGAAAATCATATGTCAGTTCAAATATTTTTAATATTCCCAACAACCAAATGAATTTGAATTATCATATTTAAATTGGATTCCAAAACTTCATAAAAATCCTTACAAAGATACATAGCGGATTCCAGTAAACGTTCTTCCAAGCTTCATTCTTTGCTCCTCACTATAACATTAAAAGCAATTAAGGAGAAACTTCAGGAGTACTGTTAACAATATATTCGGGAAGTGGTGCAAATTAGATGTAGATACTTAAAAATTCCAAGAAAAATTTGGAAAATTTGAAATCACAATATTTTACTAAAATCAATAACATAAAAACTTACGACTTTTCACCTCTGCATACAACCATTCCCCACGATAAATTAAAGCCCAGGCCTTTTATGACATCATTGGCAGCTGCTTTTTCAATAAAAATGGAACTCGTAAATTTACTTACCTTGTCATTGGTCATTTGCAAAATTATTTTTTTAAAAAGCATTCTGCTTATACAAGTACTCTGAAGTTAAAAAGATGCTTGAGTTTCTGATTGACAATATCTATGAGGTTTTAGGAGACCAGGTCTTCCAACAATCTGTTGGAATTCCCATGGGTACCAATTGCACCCGTTGTTAGCAGACCTATTTTGTATTTATATAAAGCATATTCAAAATCTTATACATGAGAAAAATCTCTTGCTGTGGCATTCGACTCGACATTTTAGATGAATCGACGACGTATTATCAATTAACAATAGTTATTTCCATTCATATCGACACAATATATATATCGACACGATATATCCAAGTGTGCTTGAAATAAAAGATACCACAGAGTCTGACACATCTCTTTCATAATTGGATATTTTACTAGACAAAGTCGTTAATGGTAATCTAACAACCAAGCTTTATGATAAACGTGATGACTTTAACTTTTCAATCGTCAACTTCCCTTACTTATACACCAATGTACCCTTATCACTTGCATATGGGGTGTGTAACTCTCGCAAAAGCATGCTCTTCGATTCGTGTGAACAATTTCTAGAACGATGTAAGTTATTGACAAACAAGTTGATGAAACAAGAATATCAACAGTCTCGTTTAAAATCATCATTTCGTAAGTTCTATGGTCGATACAATGACCTAGTCAGCAAATGCAATCTATCATTAAGTCATATGCTGACTGACGTTTTTCATACTAATTGGTAGGCCAATATTTACACACTGAATTGTCGACAGATTTTTCCGTTATTTACCGATCATGACAAGATGCATCCGGCGGGTTTGACCGGTCGGAAGGGGATGCTCATTCCTCCATGGCACCTTATCCCACCTCTGTGTTTGGAGGTCCGTGTTCGCTGTGCTCCCGATTTGTATTGTTTTAATCGACTTTGAGCTTGAATGCTGTTTGTAATCTCCATATTTCACTAGTTTAAAATGTTATTCAACACGAAAGGTATACTGTACACATACTTTTCCCCCACGGAGACATAGTTCCGTGGAATCGAAAAATTCGAATTCCCTTCAATCCGCGGGTATAAAATTACGAAGATTTCTTGGATTGCAATTTTATGTTCAAATGCACTTTAAGTGTGACGTGACAAAGTTCCGCAGAAAATTTGTGACATAGCATAAATTATTTCCAGTTGGGAAAAAGCGTGTCTGCAATATTACATAATGCATTTTTGACCTAAATCATAATGCAGAATGGTAAAGTGCTATTGTTAAAAATACTTGAAACTGCCTTAAACTTCGCTATTTAAGCAAGTTTTGAGGGGTGAGAGCAGAGTGGGTCAATTTAACTTCAGTTTGATATGTTACTTTGAGGAGACAGTTTATGATTTTATGATGACGACAAAGGAAAAGTTAAGTGTAGACGGACTGCTAGTTCCAGCATTTTGCCACTTCAAACCTTAACAGACGCCCGGAAACGAATTGCAGGTATTGAAAATTTACCCATTAGGAAAGATGACGTTTTTGGTATTTGCTATCCAAAATCAGGTACTTTTTTTCGTATGGTATCTATTCTCTTGTTTCTAGAACGGTAGATAAATATTTCAAATAGCTCTTATCTTTTCTTATCTGTGGAAAATGAAAGACAATGTTATTTTTATATAATAATTCTGAAACATATATAAGATAAAGAAAATTCATAATTATTACGATCTAAGTATTCTAAATTGTGAAAGTTTAAAATTTCGCGAAATTATTATTTTCTGGATTTAGGTAAATGCATAAATATTTTTGTTAACTTAAAATGCGTTTTTATTTGAATAAAAACACATTTTCTTATTAGTAATGTACATGTATACAGTTGTTACACATCTGTCGTTTGCATGAAAGAGTATCTACCAACTGGATTAACACTTCTTTATGTGGCCAAATTTGAACCTTGCAATGAAAGAAATAACTGTATTTCGACATTGCATTTGCAATTCAATGAAATATACCCACGGATCTCTACCTTTCTAATCCATGCGGAAAGCACATTCGATAAGTCGACTATTAAAAAATTACATAACATAGGATAATGGAAGTTATATAGAATATAAAAGAAAGCTTCAACTAGTACATTCAAATGAACTTTACAAACTAAGTTTTATCAGCATTTCAGCAAACGTAGGAGATCTCAATTCAATCGGAGGATTTCATTTGTGATGAGCGCTGCAGTTACTGTGAAATCGTTAATTGCTTTCCTTCAAACACAAATTACATATGACTATATGTCATTTTTTATGCTTGATAACAACAGTTGATATTTTGTGTCATAGAAATCAAAACGTGCACTGAATCTTAGTTTAATTTCTCAATATTTTTTGTTAAAAATATTATTAATGATATTAATTGAGTAATTATTCAGCAGTAGATTATGTCTAAGTATGGATCATAAGGAGTATTTGTGATTGATGTAACAGTGTAAAACTGTTTACTTCCTGATCATTGATAGTCTATCCTCTTTCAGCCATCTTTTTGTCTACTCAGGAACGCTAGAAAATTATACGTTTTCGGATTTGTTCTATTTGTCTTTATACAGAAATTGTTCCCCAGTTGGAAGCAAACATGCACTTGGATTTTTTTGAAAATTATATGTATTATAACAATTGCACCATTTGAAATATACATAGAAAACTTATGTAAACAAATGAAAAGAAAGAAAAATAAAGAATTTATTTGATGTCAAAATTACAAAGATATGTAATTGTATTTAATGATAATGGCAAACGTATGCGTTTTTGAGAGGTTCAAAGATGCATTGAGTCTACATGCTCCAATTAAATGTATTAGCTATGTCTCCTTCTGAATCCTCTGGATGATTTAACAAGGAATATCCTTAAAAATATAGAATTTGTAATTTTCATTATATCTTTTATATCAATTTTTTTTGGGGTGCATCCAATGAAATTTGACATCATGAGAGAAGGGTTAATTCACCATGCATCGGACACCCTCGTACTTGAACAAGTTCTAGCGATATTGCTATTACCGAATATTATCAAAATGAATCTAAACATGTAACCTGTGATCCAGATATGAATTTGTGACACTATTTAATGCTATTTATTAAGAAAAAATCATTAAAAATGAATTTTTATGGAAGGAGCCTCATTTCACCATGAATCGGACAATATTCACCATGCAGCGGACAAACAGTCTTTTGATCCATACAAATGTCATATTTTTATCTCATTGACCCTTAAAACACTTGAGCTTTTAAATAAGTGGCATGAAAATATTTTTAATGTTTATCTCTGAAATACTTTCTAGCTTAATTTGATTGCTTCAATCGATCCACAAGGATGGAGAGATTTGAAATGCATCACATCGCATAAAAAATGCTTTGCAAAGCTGAGTACTATGGCAACTTCACCAATTTCACCAAAGACGGACTCGTTTCCTTGAGGTATAATGAAAGAAAGACAACTTTAAATTTGAAAAATCGTAAAATTCTGGTTATTTCCTTTTTATGATGATGTTAAATATGACGTCACTTCAATGTCGTTATCGTGGTATTTTTATCACAACATGATAGTAAATATCGGCATCATTAAAAAGTTTAAATTTTAGGCTTTAAGACAGAAACAAATCAAAACACAGAAACATTCAGAGTTGATCCAAGATTATTGCTTAAATATGTCCGAAGCAAGGTATATGTCCTATGCATGGTGAACTCATTTTACTTCATTTAATTTCAAAAAGGAAACCATTGGCTGAATGAAATCGTTCCCCGCCTTTAGATTCATGTCTGGACACCCCTCACAAAATGACCGACACCTTCTTAGAGTTTATACCAAATCTACAGGAATTGGAGACTGTTCCTTCGCCTCGAATAATGGCATCCCATCTTCCAGTTAAATATATTCCAAAGGAAAACAATGGAAAAATTATCCAATCCATTCGTAACTCGAAAGACATTGTAGTGTCCGCTTTTCATCATTATACAAAAGATCCATTTATCAAGGACTACGTGCCTCTTGACTGGCCCACCTTCTTGAAAAATGAAAATGAAATAATTTGCGATTTTAATTGCATAAGAATAACGAACAACATCAAAACTTACCACTGCATTCATTTTTATTGCTATTTAAATCCCACACAGCAAGATATAAACAAGTCACTGATCGCTTTTCACTTGTCCATGTGACGTTATCATGGTAAAATTTGACGCATTTTTTGTGCAGTGAGAGTCAAATCAAGTAATTTTTCACAGCAAAAAATACATTTTATTATTAAAGAGAATATTATTTGCAAATGTTAGTTAGATCATTAATACAAATCTGAAACCTTTGTTTACTGCCATTATTTAAAAACTATCAAGAGAATGTGTTGAATTAATTCTACCCTGTCTTTGACACATTTTTGCATGTTTCACGCCGAGGTGCTTCATTCATCGCCTTTTTGCAAGGGCATACACTTAATAGATCTTGACCATTTTTTATAAATATACATAACGGTCATATTCCTTAACTTGAAAAGTGCTGCTGCTTTCCTGAAATCGAGAGCATTACTTAATAAATGCATAAAATACTTGGTAAAGGTCACATATATTCGACTAGAGCTTTGAAATTCAAACTAATAAAATGCAAATTCTATTTAAAGCAGCAGCATTTTTCGTAAACAAATTATTACTTAAATTTTTAATTTTAACTATTGTATGCCCTTGCGATATTGATATTTGTTCATGACCTACATATAGTACACATTATATACATTTATCACGTGGCTGTCAAATAACGTGACCAAAGCAAATTCAATACAGGGAGGCGTATACAATTTTATTTCGATTAATATTAAAGTCATATAGTAGATTTATAAAAATAAATTCAGTTTAAAAATGGTATGTATTTATGGACGTCCATTTTCCGTTGATCCTTCGTAGTACGCCTTAACAGAGCTGCGTGCCATATACATTCTTCGTTAGAAATACTCATCTCAAGTTTAAATTTAAACAGACTGTTACTATGGAAGTTGGTTTGAACGAGAGAAAGTGTGGGAAGAAGCAGCACGAAAAAATCCCGAAAAGATGCTGATTTTCTATTATGAAGATCTTAAGAAAGTATGTTCAACAAAGTGACTTTTTGCGTTAACATCCCCAGGCATTCTGTTGTAATTAATGCCACTTTTTCTTTAATTAAAAGATACTGGACATATGTTGTTTTAATGTTTAATTGAGAATGGGATGGAGACGATGCGACAGATATCCAATTTTCTCGGAACCTCGTCTGATCCTACATTTCTTCAGGCTGTTAATGATGAATGTACCTTTGCGAAAGTAAAGGAAAGAGAAAAGGATTCAATATGGAACTTTATCTACAGAAAAGGATAAAACTTAGAGTTTTCTAAATCTAAGATGAAATATCTTTCAAGAAAAGAATCCATTTAAAAAAAAGTATACAAATTTGTATAATAAATGTTCTGAATTTTCGCATCCATACTTTAGGAGAGGTTGGTGATTGGAAATCGATGTTTACTGAGGAACAGAATAACAAGTTTGATCAGGTCTTCAATGAAGAAATGAAGGATTCAAAATTAAAAATACAATGGGAGTAAATGGTTTTTAACAATTTTCAAAAGACTTTGTATATTTATCAAATTTTTCACGACATTTAACATGTAAAAGATGACTATGTATTCCCTTATAATCAATATTAACAATCTATCATATGGAATAATTTGGAAGCATAAATTGTAGTTGTGTGTGGCATTTTTGTGACACATGTACTGAGTATAATGGAGAAAAATGTGTAAAAAGGAAACATTTTTTGCTAAAATTTAGGTTATCGACCATATAAACAGACGTAAATAATCGGTATTATTTCTGATTATTTAAAAAACCACATTTACATCTTTAAAAAAAAGTATAAGAACCAATTCTGACATAATCACTTATTTATGTGCTAACAAAGTACTTTTTTAATACAATATTTCATTTTTATTTACAATAAAGATTCATTAATGTTACAATTCAGCAGTATACATTTTGAAAAACTGTACAAAAGAGAATTGACTATCTGGAAAATGTGTTTGTTGTCCGATCACTAATAGAGCACAAATACTGAACAATTTTCCGGAAAGGGGAGTTAAAGGGGGGGATGATATTCTAAACATGCTAGAAGTTTTCTACACTGATCCTGAGGTAAATATTTAATCACCTAACTCAAGCTACATCCTTGAACTTTAGTGAGTTTATTTTTAACTAGAATAACCAAAAGCAAAAGTTAAAATTCGTTACGCTACTTCAAATATTTCAATATGCACAAGAGAAAGACAAAAATCCAGTTACAATCACCTTTCATGTTTAAAGAAATAAAAAAATTATTAAAACACAGCTGTAATTGATTCATCTCAGGTAGGTTAAGACAGTGCCCAGATCGTTTTTCGGCAAATTTAGACTTTTTCGTAAAATGTAACATTGATAAATCGGAAAAGCCATAGATAAAACATTTACTATTATTATCCATTGCATAGACTTCATTGAGTTTTAGGCTTAAAGAGGCACTCCGCTACGACGTCATCACATGACGTCTATAAATAGAAAAATTGCCTTAATGAGAAAGTGAAAAGTTCAACACTACCCCGGGGATAATTCATTTCTTTTTGTGAAAATAATACTGTAAAAACATCATTGGGCCATAAAAAGTGCTGCTAGAATCCTCCTCTACCGACACAGAAAAAATATTCAAAAAGTTTCGCATAAAACCTTACCAAAATTTCTACGTATTGTACATACGATCAAGGATTTGTCATCAATCCCTGTTGACCACACGATTCTAGCAGCACTTTCAAAGTACTATAGAATACAAGCTCTCGATACAGAAAAAAATTATGTTTCAAAGTATGCGGCGTAGTGTTGAACTTTTGCATCTTTGTTGTTAGAACGACAGAGGAAAATCTGATCGGGATTTCAAAACACTGCCTGTGTTCATTATAAGAAAACATGATGAGAATAAATCAGCGTACCTGATTTCTTAATCTTTAATTCCTTATGAATCACACATGACATTCACGGTATATACTTTAAAACTCCCAGTTCATATATTTGGTTACATTTATATTGAATTCTCGTCACACTTAATTTTCACTCGGCAATATTTGATCAATAATTATGATGAATTGGGTTTGGTATTTAACCCCTGTTATAAATACTTAGCTATTTATACCACCCATAAACGATAAACTTTAGTTTATATTATGTTTTTGAGTGTTTCCATTCATTTCTTGGACCTGAAATTAAACTTAAAATAGAGATATTAAATAATCATTATCTCTAAAGTTCACGTCACACAGCTTACTATGACGTCATATTGTACAGGCAAGTAGGATATCTGTGTGCAGCCTTAACATACCCACAATGCTACCAAAAAAAAATAATTTTTTTCAAGATTAGATAGTTTTTTTTCACTGCCAAGTATGCAACATTTGATGAAACAATTAATTGTACGAGTGCTATAATTGTTAACAAATTTTTAAGGGTATTCTCTCTTTTTTAAAAGAAGCAGTGGCTGTTAATTTTCAACATTTAACTTGAAATCAATCCAGACATTTATGCATTTGAAAATAAGTGCTGCATTTTTTAGGAGGAAAAGTATCAAAGACAATGGGTTATTGATCGAAGCAGCTTAAAATTTTTATAGTTGAATGTTTTTTCATTATTTATTTTGTTTATTAAAACGTGATTCCTTACGAAAGGCACTGTAAAACGTACTTTTTACATGGGGCCAATTCATTTCTCTTCAATTCGCCGGTATGAAATTACGCGGATTTCTTGGATTTGCCATTGTGTGTTTTAAATGCACTTTAAGTGCAATATGACAAATTTTTGCGGACAATATTTGACATTGCATGAATTATTTACAGTCTTGAAAAAGTATGCCTACAGAATTACATCATATTTGACCTAAATTATTGTGCAGAACGGTTAAGTGTTGTTGGTAACAAAACCTTGGAACTGCCTAAAACTTGTTGTTTTAGCAATTAAGCACGTCCGGACTGAAAGGGTGAGAGAAGAGTGGGTCAATCTAACTTCAGTTTTGCAAGTTACTTTGATGAAACAGTTTATGATTTTATGATGACGACAAAACAAAAGTTAAGCGTAGACGGACTGCTTTTTCCAGCATTTTCGTCATTTCAAACCCTAAATGACGCCCGAAAACGAATTGCAGATATTGTAAATTTACCTACGAGGAAAGATGACGTTTTTGTTATTGGCTATCCAAAATCAGGTACGTTTTTATTAATTAACATTTTTAAATAACAGACGAGATTTTACTGATACAAAAAATGTATAACTATGGATACAAAATACATTCTGAATTTCGGGAGTTTAGGGAAAATATTATTTTAATATATGAGTACATAAATATTTTTTTTTGTAAATTTGAAATGCGTTTTAGTTTAAAAATAAAACACATTTTCTTATTATTAATCTACTTGTGTAAGTGGATACACTTCTGTAGATTGGGTATCGAACAACTGGAAAAAGATCAAAGAAATACATGTAGTTTCTTTATGTGGCCGAATATGTACCTTGCAATGAAAAAATATGTCTTAACTTTTGATTTGCAATTTAATAAATAATGCCATGGATCTCTATCTTTCTAATCCATGCGTAAAAGAATCATTTGATAAGTTGACAGGATATTGCATTCTATGATAAAATATTTGTTAATGAATTTCTCTTGTACATACATCAAACTTGGGGAAGGGGGGGGGGGTAGTAAAAAGAGCGGAAGATGTCAATATTCAGTCCACAGTTTAAGAGCTATGTTTGCAAAGTCTGACCTTCAGCATGACACTTTAGATTGAAAAATGAATATTGAATTTTTGAATGGACTTTAGAGCTGGAATACTGTTCTTTATCCCCATATTTCATATAGAGGAAAAGTCGAAAGTGATTTTGATTAACTTTAAGAACTTAGTACTATATATAGTACCCGCAAATTTTTTCTTGACAATTCTATCGGGTACATTTCCTGCAGTATCGTGCGTGTATCTTATCAAGTTTTCCGTTTATCGTATCGTATATTGCGTTTATCAGGTTTTGCGTTTATCAGATTTTCCGCTTATCGTGTGCATTTAGAAGGCATTTTATTTTACCACCCTTTTCACGAAAAAGATCGAGGTATTCCTATCTACATAAATTGTGGATTTAGAAAAAGAAAAACAGTAATCCACATTGTAAAAAAAAAAAGGATAGACGGAAAGCACGATAAATGTAAAGTTTTCAGTATGTCCACATATCGTTCCATCAACATTTTGTTCAAATTATTAGAGTTCGCTCCGTGACTGGAAGGTCATGGGTTCGAACCTCGGCCGCGACTTACCTAAGTCGATAAAAATAGGTAGCAACTATTCCAAGCGCTCGGCACTATGAAGTGAAAGTTGCGGGTCTTTCGTATGAGACCTTAAGAACCTAGGCCCCGGGTCATGACAAAAATTGGCACGATAAAGAACCCTCCTGTTCAATGGCCCTGAATGCAGAGTAAAGGTCTAAATTTGAAGCCCTTCACCGGCAAATCGTGACTTTTCGATATGAGTGAAAAATTCTCGAATTTGGACGTAAAACAACATACAATCAATCAATCAAATGAAAGAGGGATTATTTACTGAAAAAATAGTTAAAGTTTTCACAAGCGATGGTATAAAAATAAAACTTATTAGAGATGCTATAGTTCGATAGTTGTTTTGATGCTTATATATATATATATATATATATATATATATATATATATATATATATATATATATATATATATATATATATATATATATATATATATATATATATATATATATATATATATTGTTTACAATAAATAATTGATGGAGTAAGAATAATTAAAAACAGTGTTTATTGTTATGCCAAAGAGTGCTTTTATCCCAGGAAGAAAAAATGTTACAATAAATTTACGACAAATTTGATGAAATAATGAATAAGGAAACTTGGTTTTATTTACATTTTAAAGTTCTAATGATACCCTTAAGCTTTTAAAAAGAACTCTCACCACTCCCTCCCCTAACCCGGAAAAAAATCTCACTAGGCAAGTAAAAAAAAGACGTAAAAGGAGGGCTGTTATATGAAAATATTGAGTAAATTAAGTTTTAATGTTAAAACTCTATTTCCTTATAACAATCTGTAAAGGTCTGCTCCTCGGTAGAGATCATTAAAATTTTTACACTATATATATATATATATATTTTAAAAAGTTACATGTAGTAATTTCATGAATTTATCTGGCCTTAATTTGTCGTGCATAGTCTCCTTAAAAGTCGTATCTACGCTTTTGATTCTTAATTTTTGGATGAGAAAGCATAATGTCTGTCCATAAACATTTTTAAAAACTGCTCCTGCTTTAGTTTTGGTCTAAAAAATTACTAAAAATTCGCCGCAATTATATCGCCTGACGTCTCCGTTTTTGACAATATCCAGCTAATAGTGTTTGTGCATATAACGTCATATTTTTCTTATTTATAATGTCAGAGTATTGATTTTTTACACACGAGAGCTCTAATTTTGGTCACATTATATTTCCGTATAATCTGACATAATAAAGAAAACATCGCTGTCAACGCAATTTTTGAAAGCCAAGAAATTACCGTGCGCCGACCACCGATATTTAACACCCTTTCAATGTTCTTTCTAAATGCATATGACATAACAACCTTAAATTATTTAGCCAAAATGACGTAAATATTATTTCCCAACATTGTTTTAAAAATGAATAATTTTGGTAGTTTATGAAATATTTAAAATGTTCGCGTTCTTCTGGGACAACCCTCGTATGTGGTTTAACTTATTTCACTTATACAAACATGACTTGTGTTCTTTTTTCACGAATTATAAAAAAAGTGTATCATTTCTGCTCTATTAATATTAAGGCCTATCTAAACTGGAAAAAATAACAGAAGGAGACGTGATTTGTTTTTATTAAATAACAAGCAGGTACATGTATTTGAGCCGCTTACACCAGCATTGCAGCTATTAAACATACACACAAGTCCAGTCCAGCGAATGCCAAGAAGAAAAATGATTATTCAAACTAAACGATGTCCTTTATTTTGGAGAAAACAAATGTATACATATTGCACGATTCTCATACCCTGTTAATGAGGTGGAAAATATGTATGCATTTCTACTGGTAATAAAGCTATGTTTAGAAAACGGGAAATAATAACGAATTTATTACTTCTGCTTAATATACACATGTAAATCCAATGTAGTAATGGAACACATAAAAATTAGTAAAATTAGTAACAAGTCTTCTATCAGTATGCTTACATATTATCAAAGAGAAAAAGAAATACATTGAATTAATAAGTAATGAATAATGAATACATACATGTGCTTGTCGCTCGCGTGGCGCAGTGGTTAGAGCGTTCGCTCTAGAGTCGGGGAGTAAGGAGTTGATCCTTACGTCGCAGGTTCGAATCCCACTGTGGGATGTGGAGACCGGTCCTTCGGATGAGACCGTAAACCGAGGTCCCGTGTCATAGTAGGTGCTGGCACGAAAAAGATCCCTCACTGCTCAATGCCCGTAAGTGCCGAGTATAGGTTAAAATTTGTAGCTCTCCACCGGCAAGTGGTGGCGTCTCCATATGAGTGAAAAATTCTCGAGAGGGACGTTAAACAATAAACAAACAAACAAACATACATACATGTGCTTACATAAATAATATTTATTAACGAAATAAAAAAAGAAAGTTAATCAAGATACATATAATATTTCGTTTTGTAAAACACTTATCTCTACTTTAATTTACCAATCATATATCCTATCAAGTTTTACGTTTCTCAGGTATCGTGTTTACCGTAATTTGCGTTTATCAGATTTTGTGTTTATTGGGTTTTGAGTTTATAGTGAAAACCGTTAATCCTGTCGTACGTATACCCTAGGTGAACTCTGTTGCATCGTGCATGTATCCTATCGTATGGTGTGTGTATGTAATAAGGAGATGACAAACAGTAATCAAGCTCAAAAGTCCTTGAAGCAATACAAATCGGGAGCAGTCTCCACTTGCCGGTGGAGAGCTACAAATTTTGACCTTTACTCGGCAATCAGGTCCATTGAGCAGTGGGGGGATCTTTTTCGTGCCAACAACTACTGCGACACGGTTTATACGGTCTCATCCGAAGGACCGGTCTCCACGTTCCACAGTGGGATAAATGTCGAGTTGAAGGCCATGGCAAGTGTTTTCTTCTTCTCAGTATGTTTTTGAATAAATTCCGCTTCATATAAATACAAAAATAGGTCTGCTAATAACGGGGTGCAATTAGTACCCATGGGAAACCTTATAGATTGTTGGAAGACCTGATATCCAAAAACTACATAGATATCGTCAATCAGAAACTCAAGAACATTTTTAATATCTACATTTAATAAAATGATTTTGCAAATGAGCAATGACAAGGTAAGTAAATCTACGCGTTCCATTTTTATTGAAAAAGCCGCTGTTTATGATGTAAAAAAAAAAACCCCTGAACTTTAAAATTTTTGTATCCTATCCTATCGTATATTATGTGAAGAATAACGTTGCGGGTACTATATTAGCAATTCAGTAAAAGTAGGAGATACTCATACAGGTACAATTATTTTCCTTCTGACGACTTCATTTTTGATTGGTTGTATTGAAAGATACAAAAGAGTTATGTAATTGAATGAAAAGAGAAGAAAAATGAAAACGATAAAAAAATATTTGATGTTGAAAGTACAATAAAATATAATTGTAATTAATGGTATTGGCAAAATTATGCAATTTTGAGAGACCCGAAAATGCAATTAATATATATGTTCCATTTAATATAATAGCACTGTCTTCTAGTTAATGGAAAGGAAAAGATGATTTAACAAAGAATATCATTACATCCATAATTTTTTTTATTTTATTCTATGCTTTATGATGATTTTGGGTGTGTGTAGGGGGAATGAAATTGAACATCATGATAGTACTTCATTTATTTTCAAAAAGGACACCATTGGCTGAATGAAATCGTGCCCCGTCTTCAGCATTCATGTCTGGACACATCTCACAAATTGGTAGACACCTTCCTAGAGTATATGCCAGATCTACAGGAATTGGAAAATCTTCCTTCGCCTCGAATACTGACTTCCCATGTCCCAGTTAAATATATTCCAAAGGAAAACAACGGGAAAATTATCCACTGCATTCGTAACCCGAAGGACATTGCAGTGTCTGCTTTTTATCATATCATAGCCGACCCAGTAACTAAAGACTACTGGCTTCCAGATTGGCCAAATTTCTTTGATGATTTCTTAGGTGGGGGTAAGTTGAAGTCATTGTTGTTTTCTGACAAGATCAAGTCGTTATCATTTGACCATTATGATCACAGTTTTGCAATTACTTGCGCTTTGTCCATATATAACCTTGTAGTTTCAATATGCTCCAAAAACAAAGATAGTAAGAATGGATCAATAGATTACCTGAGAAATTATAAATGTCATAGAATTCTTTGTTGAGATAGTAGCATTCATTTAATGTTTTATTTAAACAGAGAGTTATTATGGAAGTTGGTTTGAACGAGAGAAAGAGTGGGAAGAGGCAGCAAGACAAAATCCCGAAAAGATTTTGATTGTTTATTATGAAGATCTTAAGAAAGTATGTTCTACAAGTGGCATTCTGTATTTATTTCCCTAGGCTTGCTGTTGAACTTCATGTCGTTTATTCTTCAAAAGGTGACGTATTTTTGTTTTAATGTTTACTGTAGAATAGTATGGAGACGATGCGACGAATATCCAATTTTCTTGGAACCTCGTCCGATCCTACATTTCTTCAGGCTGTTTATGATGAATGTACCTTTGAGAAAGTAAAAGAAAGAAAAAAGGATACAAGATGGAGCTTTATCTACCGAAAAGGTTGAAACTAAAATACTCTAAATTTAAAATGAAATAAAAAAAAGTTATAAATCCAGTTGATAAATATGAAATGCATGTGAAGAAAAAGATTCAACCTTTAAGATATGTAGTACACATTCTGAAATATCGTTTTCATACTAATTAAAGGAGAAGTTGGTGATTGGAAATCGATGTTTACTGAGGAACAGAGCAAGAACTTTGATCAGGTCTTCAATGAAGAAATGAAGGACTCAAAATTAAAAATACAATGGGAGTAAATGGTTTTGAACAATATTCAAAGGAATTAATTTGTATATTTATCAATTTTTTTCCTGATATTTAACTTGCTTATGTATACCCTTATTACCAATATTAACAATATATCATATGAAATTATTTGGAAGCATAAATTTTAGTTGTGTGTGACATTTTTGCGACATATGTACTCAGTAAAATGAAGGAAAAAATGTATAAAAAGGAAATATTATATAATTAATTCGAAGTTACTATATAAAGAGTTATGTTCTGCATCAAAGAAATTGTTAATGAGGAACTCCAACATCTTGTAAACTAAGCGTACCTTTTTATAGAATCACAGAAAGAAATTAAGGTAATTTTGTAGATGATTTGTCAGTTAATAAGAAAATTTCTAAGCTATTTTTGTTGAAAAAAGAGTTGTCAATGATGTCAAAAGGACTAGTCCTTAATTTGTCGTGAGGAAGTGTTGTAAAAAAATCTTGAAATACATATTTTGATGCCGTTGATAGTGAAAAAATGCTATTTCGAATTCTCTAAAGGTAATGATTTTACATGCACACAGCAGTCTATATACGGTGTTTAGCACAGTGGAGCTCAAACGGTCATTCTATTGTAAAAATTGAATGTTATTCCCCGCTACAACTGGAAACGCAATGCTATATGCTACCCTGTAAGAGTTGAAAGGTGATATGTTGTAGAGTTTTCTTCACCCTGATAAGTACTGTTATCAAATCAGGACATTTATGGTCTAATTTATTGTTTATTCATGCACTGTAAGATATCATGTCAAAAGTATCATTTTATCTAGTAAATGAATTTATATATATATATATAACTCCCAAAGACACTAAAAATATGAAATGTTTGATTGCAATGATAATATAATTCTGAAAGATGGTTAAATCTATGTGAATATGTATGAGTTTTGTTTATTGAGGAACACTTCTTTTTCATTGACCAAATATACTCCCTGCAATACAAGAAGCGTTACAACCCGATTTTCAATTAGTTTCATACATGTTACTTTCATATAAAAATGATGATTTATCAAAATCGCTCCTGATACCATCTTTGGTATTTCCAGTTTTTTGCCTGTTTACAATTTGCGTTGTTTGGAAGATTTATCACATGCCGTTAACAAATTTTCAACTTTTTCACGTACAAGATGCAAAAATGGGATCGTCTCGCTACATGTATTTTTTTTGTGTACCGTAAACTAAGTCGACTGCGTCAGGAATTACATTTTTAGCAATGACTCGGCATGTAGATTGAATCGCATATGTTTTTGTAGTAGTAATATGTCTGTAAGTTTTAATTAAATATTCTAATTTAAGGAATTTAATCAACATTGAATAAATCATAAACCTCAGTATAAATTAAAGATGAATTCATGCAGAAGAAGGAGCCCATGCGGTGTGATTTACTTGGAAAATTATTATTTACATCCTTGTCATGTTAGTCTCTATCCGTCGGGTATTAAAGATGTGTTGGATTTGTAAATTTATTAAAACATAAAAAGTTAGTACATGTATGGACTGTGGTTGAAACTTCCAGCTCGCTTGGAAAAGTCAGTTCATCTACACTTTATGTGTATTTATACAGCTCAAAAAAACTTTTTTTAGTCGAACATGTTTTTATGAACCAATTAAATGCACCTTTCTGAAATGATTTCTTTTTAATTTTGCGATTTTATCATAGTTTTCAAATTCATGATTGATATTTTCTTTTTAGTTGCCAGATCTTTTGCACAATAATAGTCTTAATGTCACTATTCTTGCTACCAATTCAGTTTTCACAGAACGTTTTTGAGTATTCTTCCCTATGAAGTGTTATCCACATTGCATTTTAGGCTATTGGTTTGTTCTTACGAAGGTCTTATTCCTACGTAAATTTTACATGATACCTTTATTTTTTTATATTGGTTTCTTTTGGGATTGTTTCCCGGTTGTGTTAGTTTTGAAAATGCATTGCGTTTAGAAACTTTCTTTTGCATATCAGGAGAAACTGAAAAAACATTAGTACATGTTTGCTTTTTTGTATTTCCCAGAACACGATCTGTATGTATCATTTAGCAGCGTACCAGAACTCAAAAAAACACAAGAAAGACTTTTCTTCTTTTCCCTTGTCCAGGAACAGTATTTATTGAAATACAAAACATCTGGGGTCAAATTAAAAGCAGGCCTTATTCAAAGCCTATCAACAGCTTATGAATCAAAAGGCGCGGAGATGGCAATCTGGCGAGAAATGTGCTAAGTTTAAAAAAAAAAAACTTCATTACATTTTGTTTTTGCCTTTGTTTGGAGAAACATATTAATTTTCAAAATGTGTATTTAACTAGTTCACAAAAGCGTGTTAGGTTTAAGTTTCTTGAGTTGTATATGAAGAAAGCACAGAGAAATTCACAATTTACTTCAGCTTCAACACGGGGTTTAACTCTCAAAAAGTCTCCTTCAGCAATGAATATTATAAATTATGAGTCGAGAAAACACGGAACTCTGAAAACAGAGGAGGAATGAGGTGCCACGGGGTGCTGGGAATTACCTGTCTACCGATCCCACCTGTCATATACTCTTTGTCTTGATGGTGTCATTTGAAAATCCGTAGCGTACACAACATAACCTAATTATAAGATATGTGTGAAGACCATCATTCAGCATTCAGCTTAATGATAACGACCTAACAAAAAATCCTTGCTTTCTAGTCATTGAAAAAAAGAATTCTCCTATTTGTAAAGAATTTTAAAAAAAAAATCATTTGTGCATCAAAATTTGAAATTTTCCTTTCTTATAACCAATTTGGTTGAACATGATGAAAATTAATGCAATTTTGATAAGGAAACCATTGGCTGAATGCTATCGTGCCCCGCCTTCAAAATTCATGTCTGGACACAACTCACAATCTGACAAAAAAATTCCTAGAGTTTTTACAAGATCTACAGGAATAGGATACTGATCCTTCGGCTCAAATAATGACCTCAGTTCTTCCTGTTACATAAATAAAGGAAATTAATGGAAAAATTAGCCATTCCATTAGAAACCCTAAATATGTTGCAGTGTCAGCTTTTCCTCTTTTCAGTAGCGACCCAATATAGGCTTCCAGAATGACCCAATTTCTTGGAGGAGTTCTTACGTAAGGGTAATTATAATTCATATTCAAAATTTGTTCCAAACCATTTAAAAATCGATACCTTTTAACCTTGATATTCTTTTTAATTAACTTTATTTTCTTTTGGAAAGAAAAACTTTAACGAATGTCTAAATTCTTATTTGATTGTGATGCCATCAATTGTGCTTTATCCATACATCTTGTTTTGGTTTTCAATTTTCTTATTAAAAAATTTATTTCAATGTAAAAAAAAAGAGTGTGAAGGAATTACGAGTGTTGTATAATTCTTTGATGAGATATGATTGATTGATTGTTTGTTGTTTAATGTCCCGTCGAGAATTTTTTACTCATATAGAGATGTCACCATTTACCTGTGAAGGGCTTCAAATTTAGACCTTTACTTGGCACTCAGGGCCATTGAGCAGTGAGGGTTCTTTATCGTGCCAACGCCTACCGTTACACGGGGCCTCGGTTTTTAAAGTCTCATCCGAAGGACCGGCGACTGCAAAGCGCTTGGCGAAGGAACAGTTGCTACCTAATTTTTATCGACTTAGGTCAGTCGCGGCCGTGATTCGAACACACGACCTCTAGATCACGGAGCGAGCACTCTACCGACTGAGCTACCGTGACGGCTGATGAGATATGTATCTCACTTTTTAAACAGACAGTTATTACAGAAGTTTGTTCGAACGAAAGAAAGAGTTGGAAGAGGCAGCACGAAAAAAAAACGTAAAGATATTGATTGTTCATTATGAAGATCTTAAGAAAATATATTCAACATGTGACTTTCTGTATAAAACCCTGAGGCAACGTATTTCCAACTTTGTTGTATCTTCGTCCGATCCTACATTTCTTCAAGTAGTTTATACACAATTTTCTTTTGAATAAGTAATGGAAAGAGAAAAAGAAAGTGTATATAGTTTTATCTACAGAAAAGTTAGAACGTTCAGAGCTTTAAGTTCTGTTGATGCTTTTGTTCTTGAAAATATCAATGTTTCAACGCTTTCCAAATTGTAGATAAAAGGAAATATTTAATGTTATGGTATATTATGTTTTCATGTTTAGCATTCATTTTAAGGTTTTTAATATCAACTCTATTAAAGTGAACAATTAAGTGGAAATACTACATTAAAAAACTGTTTTGAAAAAATTCTTTTCCTTACCGCAGGAGAGGTTGGTAAATGGAAATCAATGTTTACTGTGGAACAGAATAAGATCTTGACAAGGTCTTCAATTTAAAAATGATTCAAAGTTGAAAACAAAATGGAGCCAAATGTGTAGTAGCAGATTTTTTTATGTTCCGCGAGTCATAAATATTTTCATTGTATTTCAAACCTTAAATATTATGCTTTTTTAATTCCCAAAATCTCAGCAAAAACAAATATTATTAATATGAACATTATATGAAGCATAACATTTTTGTCATACATGTAGGTAAGTAAGATAAAGAAATAAACTACGAGGGTTGTTCGGAAAGTTCGTGGACTACCGTCATAATTTTTTTTTACTCGGCGTCATGTTATATCCATATTTGAATAGGAGGCATGCGATCGAAACAAACAACCATACAAAAATATATAAGTAAGAATGTGTAATATCATTTGACATTTAATATCCCTATGACTCATTTACAATAATGCAGTTGAATGAATTACTGTTCAAAATGTCCTCCACTGTTATAAGAATCAATTGATATCGAACATATTAAATGACACTTTTTCAGGGAAAACCTACTCGATTTTGTTGCAAGTTCTTTTGAAAGATATTAACATTGTTTCTGAGACTTACCAAGCAGAATGATTAAGAGATTTCTTATCTGTCTTACACTTCATCTGACTTTTTATTTTTCTTAATCATTTCCTTTTATTTTTTAAATTACATAAAAATCTTTGTAGAATTGTAGAAGCTATAAGATAGGAAACAACATTAGATAGAGTCAAATAAAATATCAAGCTTTAGTATGATATGTATTGAGTAAATCAAATTTACAGAATTTTTTTATGTTTTATAAAATAATAACATGTTAATAATAAAAATTTAACATGATTTCATAAAAAGCAAATCTTTCACATATGCCCTAACTAAAAATATTTTCATTACATTTTAATTTAATTGCTGTTATATAAATAAATAATTTTTACGACTTTGAATCAATAGAAACCGGCCTACATAACAGATTATTTAGAAATGTATAGAATATACAATGTATATTATACATATCAAAAATATTTTAACATAAAATGCTTTTGTGAGCTAATTCAATGCACATTTTGGATATAAATATGTAGGCCTCCAAAGTACGATGGGACTCCAAAGCCCGATAGTCACCCCTAACTCCGATGGTCTGCACCAAACCAAGATGGTTTGACACGCCAAAATCCGATGGTGAAACAAAAACCTTTTATCACGTCATAGAACTACCGCCAAATTAAGAACCACGTCTCAACAAGGTATAGTTTTGAGTAAATACGAGTGGAAATTAAGTATTTGATCGCGTACGTTAAATAGTTAACAAGAAAACGACAAAATAAAATTGTACTAAAAGCCCTAATTTGTCTAGTGAGTGTGAGGCTAACCCTATTCTCTCAGAGATGCGAGACTAACCATAAAACTATGAAACAAGTAACTTGATTTCTTTGGTAAGCGAGACTAACCCTAATCAGTCGAATAGAATGCAAGGACTAATCCTAAGCTGTGTGCGAAGCTATCCCAACAAGTAGCCCAATAGTGTGTAAGGACTTACCTTTAATAATCAGTTGGCGTGCAATGACTAACCTTTTTCAATCAAATGGCGTGCAAAGACTAGCCCTAATATTTCAGGTGGGTGCAGGCAATCAGCAAAGTCAGGAAATTGTATACAATATGTAATACTACATTATTTAAGCATTGAATTCTTATTTTTGGATGCTGTCGGTCCTATAACGCACCTGGTCGTGCCGACAAATTGAATACCCCGTTTTAGCGCGGTATGATAATTTGTCGGCAAGGCCAGATGTGTTATAGGACCGACGAGATCCAAAAATAAGAATTCAACACTTATATTTACATTCTGTAATTATTTCGTTAATCTTTATTATGAATTTAGCGCCTTTTATAACTGGTGTGCTTAATAGACGTAAGAGCCGTTTGTGACGTGAAAAGTTAAATAACGCAAATGAACATTGCTAGGGGGAAAATGACAAATTACTTTTTAAACACAAAATTGTTGTATTTTTACGTTAATTTAACAGGTAATTGTTTTTTTTTTAATTAAACTGAGTCAAAACAATATACATTCTGGTGTTCCTAGAGTATTCAAAATGCATATAGTTCGTACTGTGTATTTTACCGCGCAGTGACAAGGTTTCGCGTGTTATAGAGATTTGAACGTTGTAAATTTCTAATGGATTTCATAAAGAAAATCAAACTGAATCTAAATTTTGGATTTTGAATAACGGACAACGGCATCGAGGATTGACGTCGGATTATTTTGACGTCATCAACGTTGATTGTTTCTCCGCACCTTCGCACTTTATCATGTCAGACCATTGCACTTCAGCGCAGCGCGTCTCATAGGAAACGAGCCATCGGAATTGGCTCTAACATTGGGCCTTACAAAAGATTGCTACTTCAAAAGGCGAAAAGAAAAGATGAAAAGATGAAGATAACGAATAATGATGGATAAAAAAAAAGATGTATTTTAATGAAGTTTGTTTTAATTCATGAATGTAGTACTTGGTTGCTCCCATTTTTGCACGAGTAACACCCTAATTGCAATTACGCATGTTGCAGAACGCTTTTTTGAATCGAGTATTATTCCTGCGGAAGTATCTTCTACATGTCTGGATTAGTCATTTGTATGTTTTCAATAAGTTTTTCATGTTTCATCTTAAACTTTTCCTAAATTGTTCGTGAATGAGTTTCAATCGGGATTGTTTAAAGGCCGAGTCTATAAAGAAAAATGCCCCACAAAACGATTTACATTTAATATGTAGCAGCCTGCCATAATTTAGAAAGCACAAGCGAGTTTATCAAAAGAAATGTAGTTTCTAGTTTATAGACTTTTTGTCCTGAAACAGTCTTGATTTAAAGCTGAATAAAAATACATGGGGTCAAACAAAGAAGACAGGACCTCTCTCAACATGCGAAAACTATTAAATCAAAAGATATGTGTAATTACATATGTGTACCCTAGCGATATTGGTTCTCAAATTCAAGAAAAGGTTCTGTGAAAACTTAATTCATAATATATGATATTCGAGCACAATAGGGAGCATGTAAATTCTACAGAGTAAGTTATCAACTATGAAGATAGAAACTTCAAAATTGCAAACTTCTTCATATTTGTTGTTTGTGCCTTTGTTTAATAACAATATGTTTATTTCAAACTTGTGCATTTCCCACAAGTTTTGTTTGTAAGGATGATCATCATAACTGTATTTTAGAAGAACTTGGTTTAAATCTGGAAATCCTGCTTATTCTCACAGTTTTCTTTTGAGAATGAAATACTTCAAAGTGACATTTCAATCTGAATACTTTAAATATATTCCAGTCAACGAAGGTGATAAACCCTTCCTATACTTGATTCCCAAACTTCATAAAAATCCTTACAAGCAAAGATATATTGCTAATAGTTCGCTACCAAGCCCTTTTACTCCTCACAAAATAAAACTACTGTGAAGGAGAAACTTCAGACGTATTGTGCTACAGCATATTCTAGAATTGGTGTAAATCGGATGGGGATTCTCAAAAACTCCAAAGTTAAAATCACATTTTTTTTTCAAAAGTAATATCAAAATGTATGGATTTTGTTAACATTACATAACCATTTCTCACGACAAATTAAAATAGGATTTTTGATGTTATAGACAATTGTCTCTTCAATAAAAAATTGAACTCAGAAATTTCATATCTTGTGATTGGTCATTAATGACATTACTTTGTTAAAAATTACTCTGATTCTACGCACAAGTGTTCTGAAGTTTATATTAGATGGATGCTGGAGTTCCTCTAGCATAGTAGTCTTTGGAGACGGGGTATTTCAACAAAAACTTGGAATTCCACCGGGCACAAATTATGCTCTTACATTAGGTAACCTGTTTTATATTCCTTTGACACAGAATTATTCAACTTTTCAACGTGAGGAGAAGAAAACACTTGCTCTGGCCTTCAATTCCACATTCACACATATCGATATATATTTAAGTTTATCAATTAACAACTGTATCCCAGTGAACTTGAAATAGAAAGCACCACAAAGTCTGCCACATCTGTTTCACACTTGGATTTTCTACTGACTATAAACGATAAGGGCTAACTGACTATAGACGATAAAGGCCAACTAACAACTGAACTGACTTCAGCTTTTCTATCGCCAATTTTCCTTATTTATGTTGTAATATTCCTCTATCACCTGCATATGGCGTTAATATCTCCCAATGTTAGATGCTAAATAGCATGCACTGTTTTATACGATGCATGCTACTGACAGATAAGTTGAAATCGACAACTCGTAAATTCTATGTTCGTTATATTGACTTCGCTAGCACTGATAACCTACCATTGGGTCATATTTGACATGACATTTCAAACCAATTCCTAGGCATTTGTTTTTAAACTAAATTTGACTATGAATGTTCCGTCTACCAGATCAGTAAAGACGAATAGATGTAATTTATCCCAATCAGAGTTATCTCTCTTAGTATAATTACGGCCAAGCAGTAAATCATACACTGTCTTATTCTCTCAAAATAGCTTAACCTTATATGATAAAAAGAAACTAAAGAAAGATAATTTAGATGTATTATAAATGTCATTAGGAAATTGGAAGAAATAATAAACAAAAATGTAAGCAAAAAATCTATGCGTGGGTTGTTCCAGAATTGATAGTGCAAATTAACGGTAAAGTTAACACTATATAGAGAGAATAAACTTGTTTGTTACAATCAGGAAATGGGTCTAGTTCACGTTCATCCTGGTGAAGTCATTTAGTTTGTTGATACCATTAGGGCGGAATGACTTCAGTCTGTGCATCCAGAACTTTCCAAGGAAAAGTTCTGGATTTCTCGATTTCTGTATCATGGAATGTAAAGTATTAGATAAGAAACCAATATTGTACAGGACGACAATAATGTAATTTTGCTTCAATTAAAACTTATATGTACTGGTAGTTCTTCCATCGCAAATATGAACAACAGAAGTTTATAAACGTTTTTTTTTTTTTTCTGCCATTGTTAATTACAAAATTGCAAGAAAAATTTCCGACACCAAAGTTGTAGCTCAGATTGCCGTAAAGAATAATAGCACTTTAAGTTCAACTTATAAACATTATAAACATACGTTAATTATTAAATTAGAATGCACATTTTAGAGGGGGAACATGCTGTTTTTGTTTAATTGTACATGCATTATTATATCACAAGTATTTGCTTTGGCGAGCAATTTTTATTGAACTCAATTATCATTTATAGACCGTGACAACTGGGTGCATTATGCATAAGATTACGCAATACAAAGACGGGCGCTTTAAAAACTATCAGTGACCTAAATTGCAATGAGATGTGAGAGAAATGTGGGTCAGGGTCAATTTAACTTTCAGTTTAGCATGTTAAATTTTGATAAAATAATACAATCCTACATGGTCCTACTATGACAACTAAGGAAAAATTAAGCGTAGATGGACTGATAGTCCCTGCTTTTAAACCACTTTTAACCTTAGAAGATGCCCGAAAACGTCTAGCAGATATTGTAAATATTCCTACCAGGAAAGATGACGTTTTCATAAGCTCGTATCCAAAGTCAGGTACGTCTTACTTGCATTCAACCGTTTGCTAAACTTTAAGATAGATTCATATTATTTGGCAGATCTCTCATACTTCAGTCAACTGGAAGTTTGATTACAATTACTGTAATTTTGAAGCATCAGCATATATATATATATATATATATATATATATATATATATATATATATATATATATATATATATATATATATATATATACTTTGTGTCATAAAATAGGATAAAATAATCAAAGTTTAATGTAAATTTAATGTTCAACTAGTTCATCAAATTTGACAAATTTAAATAATTTAATAAATTCTCTTATATGCCTCCTTTTATTTAAACAGTTATTAGCATGAGAATAAGAATGTATCAATATGAACTAAGAGTGCCAAAAAGTCAACTTACTGTCAATGTTCTAGTAATCTTTTCCAAATCGGAAAAATACAAAGGTGGGTGAAAGGTCTTGGTGGGAAATAATTACCAATGTATTTTTTCCTTATTTAATTATTTAATGTTAAAAGTAAAGCTGTAATTTTAGAACTTAAGAAATTCCTAGACTTTAAAAACAGAGAGTTGTTTATAATTTACTTAATTGCTTAATATTTAAAAAAACACGTTTTCATTTTAAATCAAGTTTATTATTGAAAGTTATTTTATGACTTT
Organism: Saccostrea echinata; assembly: GCF_033153115.1. Classification (NCBI taxonomy): domain Eukaryota; kingdom Metazoa; phylum Mollusca; class Bivalvia; order Ostreida; family Ostreidae; genus Saccostrea; species Saccostrea echinata. Next base: position 3,832,600 of record NW_026889813.1, on the reverse strand, counting down.
CAAAAGCATCTGAAAGAAAAATACTGTTAATTAAAATCAATACATAAATTGATGACTATTACAGGTTGGAAAAGAGATGAACTGGATTAATTCATTTAGACTTATTTTAGAGCTGGGTAGTGTCTTAGAAAATTAATAGATATTCAAATATTGTACCCACTCAATACTTCTAAGATAAAAAAAAAATGAAATAATAACTACATGTATGTATTGTCGACAGCATCTCATAAATCGTTTTTCATCACCAACAATATATAAATTGATATCAACTCAGAAAGAACAGGAGTGTATTGGGGGATCATATCATTAAAACTAATAATTATACAAGTCTTTCATCTGTTGTTAGCCTTGAATGTTACCCCCATCAACTCCTTAATATACTTTGTATCACTTTCTAAATATAACTTTTTTATTTTATAAAAAAAAAATTACTAAATATTAAAACATCACTAAGTTTAATATCAATATGGTTAAGTAAGAAGTTAATACAAGAATACCATGAAGTAACTCCATTTTGGTGTAGTGTTTTGGAACATTTAAAAGCCTCACTAAGTAAGGGAAATTCACCATCTAGATTCTCTAGTCTATCCCAATATAACAACATATTTTTAATGACATCAAAGTGTACATTCAATCGTCCTAGCTCAGATCTTACAGCAAAGTGGCTGCTTTTACCATGAACCATAAGTAAATGTTTGTAAAATTTAAGATGCAAAGTTTCGCCTTCTAAAATTATATATATATATTTTATTTAATGTTATATTTGAATTTCTATTAAATTTGGAAGTTGATGGATCAATAAAACCCCATAACTCTGAACTATATATATCCCTTAGAATTTAATCAGTGAAGTTTATAACATTGCTTTTATTCTGTACTACATGTTCTTGTCTGCGTTATTGCGCTGGAAAGTATACGTGCTGCTTGTATTATCTGAGCTTATTATATTTAGAAATACATGTAAATACATGTACCGAGTCAATAAATTTCAGATCTACGGTCTTCAAGAGTAGGATAACATATAAGTATCTACACTCCCTTGGATTTGATTTTTAATAATTTGTATACATTAAGGGCATGTTTTATTATATCACGGAGATGTATTGTAAAATAAACACACATCAAGATAAGATAAAAATATAGACATTATCATTATTTAGTAATATTTACAATGAAAAGTAAGGGGGAAAATCAAATCAAATTGCATTCTGAGATAAGACACTCAAAATGTGTTGACAATATATAATCCATATGATTAAATTATAATATATATATATATATATATATATATATATATATATATATATATATATATATATATATATATATATATATATATATATATATATATATATAGTCTTTAAAAGTTTTTTGGAAGAAAAAATGGTGGAAAAATATATTAAATTCTTAGTCCAGAACGTATCACTTTCATCATTATGTATTTTAGCCTTTGTTTTTAAAGCAATATGAGCTGCAACTTCGATGTTGGGAATTTTTTTTGCAAAATTGTATTTAACTTTAATTTCATTGACAGGAAATAAGAACGTTTATAAATTTCTGTTGTTCATATTTGCGATGGAAGAATTATTTTTATGCTTTGTTTGAAGCAGAATTACATTATTGCTGTCCTGCTTGATATTGATTTCTTAATTATGTAATACTATATATTCGATTGTACAGAAGTCTTTCTTCAGGAAAAAAAATTCTTTATTTAAATGAAATTGATCAAAAAGGTTTAAATTACATATGTACTTAACATTTATCAAAATAGCACATTTTAACAACAAAATTAAATTCTCAAAAATGCAGCACATATTGCAGCTCTAGATTAGATTTTCTAAATTCTGAATGGTTGCTGCTGATAACAATTGTATGCAACAGCAGTGTTTTATTCCAGGAAAAAAGAATTATGTAATCGAGAAAAATATATTGCAAATGATATTTAGCCGGTACACATGCTGCAATTTATTCCATGAGGTTAGTTGCATGGGATTAATAGCAGCGTATGTATCGACCTTTACTTTTCCGGTTATTGAAAAAAATCAATAAAATTTATCGCAAATATACATGTACTGTGGAAAACAAACACAGTGGAAACTTTGTAATGAAGTAATGAAGTCGCTTCAAGATCCAGATTTGTAAGAATTATGATTCAACAACATGTTTTTGTCTTTGACCCTGGTTCAGCATTCATCAAAGACTTCTATAGTGGTCCCAGAAAATTTTTGTTTAACTTTGATCCAATATATCGGATTATTAACATTTCATATGTTTATGTTAATATTTTTATTAAATGACAATAACCTCTACTTTTTAATGATCCATGCAATTTTCATGGATATCCTCCTGTTTATTTTATATATCTCCTGTCGTTTGCTATTGTTTAAAATTACTGCTTTTGAAAACAGAAAACCTATATAAGATATGTATTAGTAAGGCATAGCTAAGGCATAAATATTTCTGAAACTGAGTATTTCGCTATGGTACAAAATACTGAAAAATGGAAGAATTCAGTTAAGGAAAAGAGATGATAGCCAAATAAACTAACATTTACAGATCAAAGAAGGCTTGAATAATTGCTCAGTAAGAACTAGGTGTAGACAAACGGGGTACTCGCCCTCCATCGTCGGTCCGCCGGCGTTGGAGGGGTAGCACGCTTTAGGTGTGCTACCTAAGGGACTTTATTATTTGTCACATTTGAAACAAAAGCAGACAGTGGAAAACCCAGTGTTACAGAAGAATCATCACCAATGCAGTTCTTGGATAATACAGATCCACAATAGATCTAGGCTTCCTGTTTTCAAAATTGCTCATTATCAAGACTAGCAATTAACAGGAAATATACATGTACAAAGTAAACGGTAAATTTTCATGAAAACGGAACATAAAATAAAAGTAGAAACTATTTTCCGTTGAAAAAAAAAATTGATTTAAAAGTACCAATATTTTATTTTAAAATATTTTCAAGCATTGTTTTTTTTTTTAATTTTAAAAATAAAATACTTATAATGGACTTGCTCAAGTTTTTATATTTTAGTGCTCTTTTTAATACTTTTCATAATGTCAAACATCTAGATATAGCAGAGGAAACACAATACAAAATTGAACAAAGAATGCAAAAAAAGATACACTAATTAAAAAAAATAGAGATTTGAGCAAATCTATTCATTTATAACTGTTTCAATAAAAAAAAACTTCAGATAAATTCTGAGAACACAATACAGTACATACATGTACGTATTTCATTAAGGTCCGCTAATGACATTTTTTGTCTTTAAAAACAGTTTTAACAGTGGCCAAATCTTGTTTATTATATATAATGTTCCTAATTAACATGAGAGTTGCATACCTTAAACCATAGCTATGAAGTTGGCGAAAAATGTTTGATTTAACAGTTTTCCAGATAAAGGATATTCAATGTACAGATTAACAAATTAAAATGTACATGTCATAGCAATAGCCCCCCCCCCCAAATCTAGCCTTTTTACCTTTATAATTATTTATTCACTGGAAAAATGATATTCAAATTATTTCACATATGTCAAGGAGTGAAAAATTCCATTCAAACTTCTTGTCGATTTGGCTTTTTTGATAAAAAAGACAATATAATCTGACTTAATCAAAGCCATCAGGGAAAATGATTTTTCTTGTCTGAAAAAAATTTCATATTTTCCTCACGATCATGCAGTTAAATTGTTTATTATACCGAAACAAGCCAACATTTAAATTCGGCACCACTCTCAAATTCACTTTCAGTTTAAAAAAGCCAGTGAAACACTTAACTGAGTTCCCTGGACACTTCACAGACATTTGTCTTTGATTTCTTTGTTTTTTGACATGACGACAGGGAAATATGAAGTTTTATTGCCCTACCATGTGTCTGTCTAGAACCAAAAAGACAGCGCCCTGAATTCTAGCTTGCACTTCATAAATCTTAAAACTCTTCCATCCAAATTATCTCTTTAGATATTCTTATTCTTCTAGACGCCACCCTATACTTTAAATGTATAATATTGTAAGCTCCCCACGGATGACCTTTCATAAATGAGGATTACAAAAATAACATCATACTGTACACATACATGTAGGGTGGTACTTCAGTCCTGGATAACAACAATACTGTAAATTTCTCAAAGGTAACAATAATTTATTTACACATTTCAGCATTAACAACATCAGGTAGAAAACGTGAGTCTAGTCGATAGCGTCTATTATACTGGAAAATGGCAAAAAGGGATCGGGGCATCAAGGTGACCGTCAAATCTATATTATATAGTAACTTTAAAAATGTTTCCAATTAATAACTAGGTGTCCAGTGTGTTGGGAGATAATTGTCTTAATTAATTCTCATCTAAATTGGATGATTGTATATTGGTAGAGCTTTTGGAATTTTGAATTTGGCGCTGGGAGAACTTTAGACAAAATTGTCTGCTAGTACATGTATTGGTTGATCAACTCATATATTGAGAATTTCCGAGCTACCACGTGATAGGGCTTAACCAATAAAATAACTGTTTGGTAACACTCGACCAATCGTTGCAATATATGACACCGCGCAACATGAGTTTTTCCGTGCAGTGTCCAAACAAGTTTGTCGTACATATAGAATAAATAATTGAAAACATACTATGATTTAACAAATACATGTGCACAAATTAATATGATTGTGCTTTATATTATCCTAATTTGTAAGTAAATACTTCGTTCCTAGAAATATGTATAATTGTCATAAAATCATCTGATCTTATTGCAAACGATGTCAATTAAGTACTGTCAAATAAGAGCACAATGATAAGCTATTGAAGGTACAAGTGACTGTCTAACAATAATAAATAACTTGTAACAATTGTTTGAGCACTAATCTTCTAATTATTTCTAATAAATGGACGATTAGAAAATCATGGGAATATAAAATGCAAAATTTTGGCTAGTATGTACGACACATCAACAAAGATGGCAGCGGGTTGTAAACAAGAGTATCCAGAACAAAAAAATAGCGCTATTACAGTTCTTTAAGATTATAATATCTCACCTCAGTTCATGAATAATCACAAGAAAACATGTAGTTTTAAAAGGTAAGTGACCCAATTCATTAAATACTGAATTAAATTAGAAAATAGATTATTTATATATCGGCATGTGCTATAAATAGAATAAATACATGAACATGTTCTAAAAAACAGAAACCGTCTCAAAGCAATTGAAATAATTGATTTACAAAGATGCAGTAATAAATTACATAATAAAATACAGTATGACAGAGTTAAATGATGTTAAAATTTTATATTACGTGTACATTATATAGGTCTTACAATATTTAGCATGTACGATATTTAGCAGATATTAATTTTACAACAAATTAGCATAGATGTGATTTAGCACTTTCTGAAGGTGCTGGATATAAATATATATACAAATACATATATACCATTAGCAATGTACTAGATTAAACAGAAGATTCTTTCGATATATCCATATGATTGCTGACCAATGACGGGGCTGTTAATTAAATTTATTTAGTTCTCTGCACATACATGTATAATGCTTGTTGGGTATACTGATTGGAAGAATTTTCTGTTATATATTGTAATGATAATGATTGCGAAATACAATTTGATACAGACAAACACGTTACTCCCACGACAAGGTATAAAAAAGACCTAGTACAAAAATACTTGAATCTTTGAAAGAATGCAGAGCACAGTCAACGATCACTAATGGATTGGTGAATAGGTTGACCTCTTTCGATATGTTTAGAAGTTCAAAAATATAATATTTCATAATCCTCAAAGTTCAATGTTATAAATCCAGAGGGCATCTCCTTCCTCTGCCACTTACACACTAAAACTAATACGAATCTCTGTCTTTAGAACGATCTTTGTCTGAAAATAGTAAGTATATACAACGACAACGATCAAGCAGCAGTATTGATTTCACGTCTTGGTGGCCATAGTATGATGGCGAGTAAAGAGAAGATCAGAGTTGACGGAATAATTCTGCCGGGTTTTAAACCACTTCAACAAGATGCCAATCAACGCCTCAGAGACATTGAAAACTTACCTATGAGGAAAGATGATGTTCTGATCAGTTCCTATCCCAAGTCAGGTAAGCCTTGTTCCAAAACTATTCGACCCAGAGTCCAAATTATGAACCTTTCCAAATTACATGTGATATAGTATTTGTTCATGACCTGATATTAATCCCAGAATTCATCCGGCAAGACTGGCAGGGTATTGTAGAATATACATGGTCCTTTATTTCCCTGAAAGGATTCAATGATTATACGGATACAGTTAGGATATTCATCTAATATTTAACAGCTTAATTTAACAGCTTAATGTTGAGAGAGATAAAATGTTATTTTTAGAAACAGAAGAAAACTACATGGAATACTAATATACGCGATCATTAAATTTTCCAGAGCGCATTTTCTCAGGTAATTACGCGAAAATAAAGTTCTCGCGAATAAAGGTGATTTAGTGTACATAATACGCAAATAAAAGCTGAAGATATAAGTTTATGTACCTCGGTCTTTTATTCAATTACAACGGAAATTTTAATGTTACACAAAAATAATCAGTCAAGGAAGAAAAGTAATGTTTTATCTCAGATCTGAGGTTAGTCTTTTGAGTTTAATTATTAAAACTATGGTTTCACTATTTGACACATATGTCAGAAACATATGGGTTACGGTGTGAAGTTTAGGGAAGCCACAATGCACGTGATGTTGAAAAGATACATTTAGAATTCAAACACACATGTGATAAGTACTTGTTCATGACCTGGCATTAATTTCAGATCACCGGGCATGACTGACGGGGTATTGTCGAAAATTATACTCTCCCTTATCTAGTTGAAAAGATTCAATGGTTATAAGGTCACTATTGAAGAAATACAATAAAAGAACACAGAGAGATGAATTAAAATTTGACGAAAAGACTCAAAATTAAATAATATTACTGTAAAAGTCTTGGGCATGATATAACCCATACAATGTTATTAAAAAAATGATAACAGAACTGATATGGTTCTTTTTTTTTCTTATTTTCTTTTCTATTTGTTATTTTCCTACTAGTAGCAAAAGTAAAAGGAATATACCCAAAGGATGACTGCACTTAAGGACATGCGAAATTTGCGACAAAATAAACTTTCAAAACAACCATTTTTCTTTTCATAGCAAGAATGGTCAACATCCAATCTACAACTTTATGTAATTACGTTTAATAAAAGTGTGTATTTACGAAGTTCGAATCTGTTTTCAAAGGCAGGGGTCATCACAATTTCTTGAAACTGCGTTCGATAATGAGGACGTCCCACTTTTACTGACTTTATACATACTCAGCGCATGTTTGTCTATTGTTCTACGTTTAAGAGTAGTTGTATATTTGCATAAATAATAATGTGTCAAAAGGAGATTAATAGACAAACATGGACTCATGGTTAAAAAGAGAAAAAAACTGCTTCTTCTTACATTCGCTCTCTGTGTTGTAATTAATCATTGTGACATGTTGAATATTATAATTCATGATTTCTTACCTCAGGTAACTTTGTGAATACTAAATTCCGTCACGTGACTTATAAGGTAGCATGTTTTGTGCTGACTAGAACATGTTCGAACATGTTAAGTCATCTGGCATTGTTATAAAATCTGCTTTAATTAAATTGACGTGCTCATATTGTTAATTTCCTTTTGAAACCTTTGTCAGAATTGTATTTGTGCCATACAGAATAGAGAGGGAGATTGGAAAGAGTGATCACGTTCTTTTTTTCAAACATCATGAACATGTCACTGTTATTTATCAAGTCTAATTTTAGACCCATTCTTACAATGTAAGCTCCACCTCTCATGCATATGCAATGTTCAATCAAGGGCAGGTAAGTTTAAATTCACTATATTTGGAAAGCAGTAAGGACAAAAAACATTGAATCACAGTCTAAAATCATTTTAAGATTTAAATTTGGTTCCAAATTGACAGGATTCTTTCATAAACATACAAAAGTGAAATAAGGTTTAGATATAAAAGCAACAGAAGCAACCGAAAAAAAGACCCAAAAACAGGCATAAGTGCAGTCGTCCTTTAAAAAGTAAAGATATAGTTGACGCGTTGAAAAATGATTTTTTCAGGGGAAAAATTATTTTCAACTGGTACATCTAGAAATCATAAATTAAACGAGCAAGTTGAATAACAAAAATTCCATGAATAATTATCACGGAGGTAGAGATAGCACTGACGGGAAAAAAATCTGCCAGAAAAAATTAACTAGATAAAAATAGAGACTGTCCCTGGGTAACACTTAGTCTATATTATCATTAAACAAATGATTATCATAAAACACAAATTGCACGAACTCTGTTAGTGTTACTTACATCTTGATATACAACAAAATTCGATTATTACAGCACAAAAGAGTATTTGGCTTTGATTTTGGCAAAAAATTTGATGCAGACCTACAGTAAACAGTAGCCAGCCTCAGCAATTTTAATAAATGATGTTTTGAAATTACAAAACATGTATTAACATATTTTAATTTTCTAGGAAACCATTGGCTGAATGAAATCGTCCCTCGTCTTTTGCAAGGAACAGTTGAGTCTTCCCATAGGTTGATATACACTTTTTTGGAGTACGTGACCGATCTACAGGTTCTAGAATCGATGCCCTCTCCTAGAGTCATGACGTCACATCTTCCATTTCGATGTCTGCCAAAAGAACACATACAAAACAACGGGAAAATTATCCATATTATCCGAAACCCCAAAGATGTAGCCGTATCCGCTTTTCATCATTACATCAAAGGTCCATACCTTAAGGATTTTGTATCCACTGACTGGTCTGTGTTTTTGGATGAGTTCTTTCGTGGAGGTATAAGTATTACACTTTATTGAAATATAGCCTTCCCTCATAAAAAAAAGAACAACTTAGGGAAAGCATACAAGAGGAGTGTGGGAAATTCGTAAGAAATTATCAATATATGAGACCTTTAGAGACATGAAGGTACTGCACAGCATTCTACGATAAAAGGACCGCTTCAGGATATCTAACATGAAAAAATAGCCTATTGAACAGTATAATTATGTAAAGGACATAGCAGTGGACTTGGAAATTGTTATCCAAAATCTGGTATCGTAAATATATCACAACAATTTCACTATATCCGCGGTCATCAGGCAATGTAACGAAATTAAATGCTTAAACAGTATTCATTTTTTTTTTAATAAATCTTAATCGTAAATATATTACAACAATTTCGATATACTCGCGGTCATAAAGAAATGGTACGGAATTCGATGCGTAAACAGTAATCTTTTTTTAAATAAACCTGAAAAGGACCTATTATTTGAGTATAGCAGACACGAAGCATCAGGGGGGTGGGGGGGGGGCTGTCCTCTTTTTTTCCAAACATAACTTTTTACTATTGAAAATGTCCATTGAAAGACCGGTTGCCTCCCCCCCCCCCCCCCCCCCCGCCGACTTGTTGTCAATTAAGAATAACGTAGTAGTGTATGAATAAAATTTGGAACATAAAAAAGTTGGAACCTTCGTACCCATCCATCCCCACCCCACCACCAAACCACACGAAAAAGGATTCTCGAGTTTGTACAAATTTCCCTTTTTTTATTTGCTTGTCAAATTTTTTTAAACATAAGTTGATAATTTTGTTTATCTAACCCCCCCCCCTTTGAAAAACTTTCGAAAAAACGATGCTACGTTCCTACATGTATATAGAACGGTAAAACATGATTTTTAAAACCTCGCACGAATCTGGCATCAAGTTAAAATCTCGAGGAAAAAGTCGGTATGGAAGTTAATTTTCAGCAATTAAAGTTATATTTCTTGGCAATAAATATATGTATAATCAACGTTTTGTTTTAAAATATCAAAAATATTATATATTTCGAAGTTAGAAGTAAAATTCTTAAAAGAGACCACAATTTTTATCTTATTTATTTTGTTATGCCGAAAAAGTATTTGATTCGCAAATTAGGTTCTGTAGTCACTTTTAGGTAAATTCCGGTGCATAGCTTGTGCAATTTAAAACAAAAAGTTACGGAAATTAATCTATTTTTCTGCGACATAATATATATGGTATGATACAAGATTCACGCATTTCATTGCGAGAAGGTTTGTTTTCTTTTAATATAGGAAAAAAATTCTATATTCCATACAATGAACTCGGAATGCTTATGCAAGTAAAACCTTCCTCTTGAAATTTGTAAAAGAGTGAAGTGGTATCGAGATTTGCAGTGGAATAGGTTTTTTTTAAACCCTACATTATGCTCATGTCAAAATTCTAACTACAGTTTTGTTAAATATACATAACCACTTATGTATGCTTAGGTTTAAAGTTGAAATCGGGCATCTAAATCAAAGGGACTATTACGATTTCAGCGGCATTCGTCAGCGACATAAAAAATCATTAAGTGACGTTTTTGAAGTATCACTGTGCATCACAACAAAATGGGTTCCGTAATGTAATGTTTTATTGATGACAACATTGAGTCATCGATATATCTCCATCTAATTTGAGTCTTATTTCATCGTAATTTACATATAGATTGTTTCAATACTTCAGTAATCTTAAGTTCCTCAATGATTTTGTACAGCTGTAGCCACGTAAATTAAGGATTCTTTTAGAATAAGATTTCACTATTTTTAGCTTACCTCAACGAAGCTAGGGGAGCTAATGTAATACCCTCAGCGTCTCAGGTTAAAGTTTTTGAAGCAGAATTCTTTTCTGACAAGTACATCCATGACCGGTCGGCAGGGGACGCTCACTCCTCCATGGCACCTAACCCACCTCTGATGTCTTATAGGTCCATATTTCCTCTGCTCCTAGTTTGTAATGTTTAATGGACTTTTGAGCTCGAATACTGTTCGTTATCTCCACATACTTCATTGATCAGAGTTGCATGGATAATGTTTTCATTGTGTTTCATTTTACCAGTCCAGGCTTCAATTGCTGCATTTTCAGCCAAAGAATGACCAGGTACTATAAGCCCCATATTGACCAAACTTACACAGGTGATACATATATGGATACACAAAATTAGACTTGCTTCGGATGCTAGATTTGACCTACATTTTCTGGATGATTAGGTTTAAGTTTATGCAGCAGGATCAATGCAGTGTAAATTCAAGCCCTCCCAAGACCAAACTAGCTTGGATTTTGCTTCTAGTGAAGTACTCTAACAGACTTGCTTTGTATGCCAGATCCGACTTGTATTTTCTGGATGAGTGACCCGTTTAAGTTTTTAAGTTTTTGGGATAAGTCCATTCCCAATTAACTCCAAGCCTTATCTGGACCAGTGTGGGACTTTGCCGTACTTAGAGATAACATTCGTTGAGATGAGCTGAGTAATCTTTTATTACCTGTGTTTATTCTTCTGTTATTGATTTTTCTTTTAAATGTGTAAAGAATATATTTATGGAAGCTGGTTCAAAAGAGAAAAAGAGTGGGAAGATGCAGCACTGCAACAACCAGGGATTATTTTGGTTCTTTACTATGAAGATCTGATAAAGGTATGTTTGCATAACTAGTAATTCCATAAATTAGAGCAAACTTTGCAGATATTTTTAGATGTGATATATATATATATATATATATATATATATATATATATATATATATATATATATATATATATATATATATATATATATATATATATATATATATATATATATATATATATAAACGTTTACTTAAGAATGGGCTGGAAACGTTGACTCGCATCTCTAGTTTTCTTGGTCTGCCATCTGATCCTACTTTCCTGCAAGCTGTATACAATGAATGTTCCTTCAATGAAGTGCAAAAGAGAAGGAAGGGCACGCCTGATGAATTTATTTACAGGAAAGGTAGAATTAACAATTTAGTTATCATTCTGTAAATTGATATTTTGTCATTTTAAGAAAGTCAGACATTAGAGTCGAGCCAACAAAGATAGGAATTTAGACAGGGCATGGAGTCTGTGTTTTATGTTTTGTCCGAAAGTCTTGTGACTTAAACATTTAATGCCAGATATTAAAAAAACAGTCACTACCAAGTTTAAGGTTTCAGGGTTTGAACTAGCAATCTTCCGTACAAGAAGTGAGCTCTCAACTCAGTCATTGCTGTGATGTAAACAGGTTTCTTTTATTTCCACTACCGAATGTCATACGGGATACAACAACTTCAACGTTAACCTAGCACAAGAGAAATTTAACCCGCTTCAAAGAGTTGTGATTTTTTTCTGAAAAGATTGATATCGTTAATACCCGTATTAACGAGTAAAGAAACTGAAACATTTTGTTGCTTATATTTATATCTTTTAAGGATAAAACGGGGAGAATTTTGTATTTAATAGTATGTATTATCAATCCGTACGTTACAAAAGGTGGAAGGGCCATAAAATAGTAGACCTTTAACACTTATTTCATACATGTATTTGGCAGTTTTGGAGCTACAAATGGTTTTCAATTACCGGATCTAACTAGTTAAAAATTCACTTATTGTTATAGCTGCATATGACAGTAATACGTAATGTGTATATTCTTAAGAAATAAAGGAGAAAATATTCAATGGATATAGATATTATCAGATTAAAAAGAATGAATTGGTTTCTCCTTTTATTCGCAATTGATATCCGAAGTTATAGAAAATGTTATAAAACAGAAAGAACAGAATTTAGCATTTTCTTTGAAGCTTTATACAGCTGTTAAGCTCACCCTTTCCCAATGCAAAAATTGAAACTAAAGGTATAAATTACAAATGTATGTGAGGAACTTGACCGAGATTTGTTTTTGTTTGAAGAAGTAGAAATTAAAATATAAATGATATCTACGAGGTCTGGTATTTATTGTATACATGCATAATAAGTTTGAAATCTTTTCATATATTTTGAAGAAGTAGAAATTGAAATATACACGATCACTTCGAAGTCTGGTTTTTATTGTATATACAAGCATAAAAGTTTGAAATCTTTTCATCTGCAGTATTTGTTTCTTTTACAGGCACTGTGGGTGATTGGAAATCACGTTTTACTGTTGCTCAAAGCGAGAAATTTGATCTCATTTTCAAGGAAAACATGAAAGATACGAAGTTAAAAATACATTTAAATTAATTTGTAGAAAATATTACCATTGCCAATCTTATATTCCGGAGTGGATGAACTGTCATATGAAATTTAAAACATTGCATAAAATATTTCGGTTATGCTTTCATACTGGAATTATACCACATGCTTAGCGTAAAGCTACACAGATTACAAACTACATGAGGCTACACACGGGAAATAATAAAACTTGATTAAAATTAAAAATAAATAGGATTCACTCGTCTTCATAAAAACAGATATTAAAATAACTTTCATATATTATTCAAAATTATAAAAGACAACAAGTCGGATCCTAGAATACCTTAATACTTTTTAATTATCGTGGAATCAGTCTTTTATCTGTGGTACTTGTAGCTAAAATCTTCGAAATAGTCTCCTCAAAAAGCTGTATGGGCTGGAGGAGTTCGTCAGTATATTCTTACCTAAATCCATACGATCAGTGATGGCAGTGTTCTTTGCGGTGTACTACCGCTTCGAGTTGAAATTGGACACTAAAAATTTGAGACACCTCAAGACAGAGTTTGTCAATTTTGCAAAAAAAAAAAAAAAAAAAAAAAAAAAAATGAAATTTAAAACGAAATATATTTTTACTACATTGAACATTATATGAAAATAAGAGAAAAGACGTCTTCCGCAAAATAGGATTTAATATATAAGTGCTCAAATGTGTTATTTGATAATACATTCTATTTACGTACTCTATCTAAATTTCCCAGGCAATCTGCTACTTATATATTTGATGCTTTTAAAACCCGTCAGAACTTCACGAAAGGACATTCTAATATCACTTTATCTTCATTCATGTGTTTATCTATGTCTTGTCAAAATTTCAACTGTGGCATATACGTCCTTTGGGCCGAATGTAAGAAACTAAATTTATCGTTGTAACATATGTTGTGTAATTGTATATCAATACATGCCACTTTAATGAATAATTTTTTGCTTACATGTACTTACTCAAGTACTCCCTTAGTCGTTCCGATTTATTGTCTGTAAAATTTGCATCATGCATGGTATTGAAAATGCAAGACATTTATTTATACATAACGACGTTCATTGTAGCAGATTTAATCGACGTATTGAATGACATACAAGAAAAATATAAGCCTTTTTAAGATGGATACAAATGTACTTTTGTCATTATCAAATGCCATATGTCAACTAGTTTTTGGTATAGATATCGTTAAGAAGGACAATAAATTTTCCATGAATATTCACATTTTCAATGTTTTTATTAAATCAAAACAAAACAAACAAACACGCAAACAAATAAAAGCCAAATTAAAAAAAAAAACCATGCATTTTGTTATTACAAAATGTATTCTTATTTTTTATTTGCTGAGACTGCATGCATAGAGACTGCACCGCATTACATTTGTTTCATTTGCAAAATAATTAAATCCATTAATCGCAAACAGTTTCCGTGCATAATGCATGTGTATTGCATGTTGGTCTTTTTCTATTGTTTTATTAAACACCAACGTTATCAAAATTAGTTTGAATTAATCTTGTAAATCATTTTGCTACATGTATACGAGATTTCAAAGTGATATTCATATTTAATGAAATATAACAGGAACATGCTTTTCAGAGAATTCTTTTCTTAGCCTCTTTGTGTATTATTTAGAATCTACGACTTTCAATGAAATGTACATGTGAAATCATAATATGTAATTTGTTATGGGAGATATGTGATAATACCTGTACATCATTGTATAAATGTCTGATACTATTGTAAATCGGCACAGATAAATGTGCCTCAGGTCAATTTAACATAAATTATTTTTGTACCAAAAGGTACCATTTTCTATTCTTACCAATTTATTGGAATAAACAGAAAGCTGTATTATATCTAGTCAAAGAAGATGAAGGAATAAAATTATAATAAATTATATACATTATTTTATAGTGTGATTATTATCTTATAGATTTCAATAACTGAATTTGTGATGAATTCTATATATATATATATATATATATATATATATCAGCTGTCTCGTTTAAAGTCATCATTTCGTAAGTTCTATGGTCGATACAATGACCTTGTCAGCAAATACAATTTATCATTAAGTCAAATGCTGACTGACGTTTTTCATACTAATTGTTAGGCCATTATTTACACACTGAATTGTCGACGGATTTTTCCGTTATTTCCCGATCAAGACAAGGAGCACACGGCGGGTGTGACCGGTCGGCAGGGGATGCTCACTCCTCCATGGCACCTGATCCCACCTCTGATGTTTGGAGGTCCGTGTTTGCTCTGCTCCTATTTTGTATTGTATTATGGACTTTTGAGCTTGAATACTGTTCGTTATCTCCATATATTTCATATATATATATATATATATATATATATATATATATATATATATATATATATATATATATATATATATATATATATATATATATATATATATATATATATATATATATATATATATATATAATATTTTTAACAGTGAAATACTGTAATTTATTTACTGAATAAACTGACACAGTGTGAAACAGTGTTGCACAGTGTGAAAGGATATCAAAGTGGTATTCTCACAGTGTGAGAATATCAGAAGTGAGGCAAAACTTACAAATCTCCTTCTCTTCACGAAGAGTGTTTTTAAAAATTCCCTGGCCTGTTATAAGATAGAGTTAATGAGCCATCCTGACAGAGACTAATAGGTATACTGCCAACGTTTTCCCAAATATGTCGTTAAAAATCCATGTTTACAACGTTTATCAATCTCGAAATCGGTTAGCTATATGACGTCTCAACCGCTCAACTATTACGTCACTTCATTTTCAAACTTCAGGAGTTTGACAACATATTGCTTAGTTACACATAAATACAAAATCATCATTCTTATTGTGACGTCAAAAAGCGCTAATATTAATTTACGCATTAGCAAAGTTAATTATGACGTTATGACATAACGTAAGTAATTTAATGCGGGAAATAAAAATTTTTCATACTAATAATACAGATATATATGGCGGGAAAAAGTATTTATCTGATACAAAATATAATCATGTAGCATTTAGAACAGGTTTTTATCTGTCAATTAAAAGTTTTTCTTTGGTTTCACGTTCTCTCTCTGTGGTATTCCTTCGAAATTTGTAAAAGGGCAAAACGGTAAAATTGGGCTTTTTCTTCTTGGCACAGTTTCTAATATGGTCACTGACAGGGGTACACTGGTATTTTGGTTCCCTAATTTGCTGTCGGTGTACGGTCATCTTGCGTCTTAAGGTGTCTCCTTCTGACCGATATAATTTTCACCGGAACCGGCACAGGTTATCACATAAATAAGATTGGAACTCGTGCACGACATTGAGGTTTTAATAGCAAATTTATTTCCGGTTTTAAAATGAAATGTAGATCCTTCTATCGGGTATGGATATGGACATGTACTTCATCTGGATCTGTTCCATTTATTGATGATGGGTGGTTCATAGTTGTTACTGAAAAAAGATGCTCTAGTAAGGATAGATTTAAGAGAAGGGCTTTGTCGCTTGCTTTTGATAATCTATGAAGTATCTTATATTTTCTTAATGTCAGGATCATCCTCTAGGATAGGCAGGTTATTCTTTATTATGTTGAAAATTTCCGGATTTCTTGGATTGTGCGTTGTAACGTATGGTATGACATTATTAACGGGTTTATTTTTCACTGTGAAAAATGAAAAATATGTCAATGTAGTGAAAAGCACCATTCTAACTTCTTGTTAATTTAGCTATTTTGATAAAGCAGATAATATAATCTGACTTAATCATCACTGAAAGGAGGTGGTCATTTGTAAATCTTTGTGTTAAATAGATAAATATTATACATTTATTGCATGATCTTGAGGTGATTAGGAAGATGTATTCAGCAAAGAAAAATATATTTTTCAAGGGCTTCGCCAGGGCAAAGCCCTCAGGGAATATGATTTTTCTTGTCTGAAAAATCTTCATATTTTCCTCACGATCATGATGTAAAATTGTTTATTTTACCGAAACAGCCAAAGCTTTAAAAATAATTGCAAACTTTTAAATTCGACACCACTCTCAAATTTTCTTTCAGTTTAAAAACGAATGAAACACTTAACTGAGGTCCCCATGACACTTCACAGACATTTGTCTTTGATTTCTTTGTTTTTTAACGACATGACGGCAGGGAAATATGAAGTTTTATTGCCCTGTCACGTGTTTGTCTAGAACCAGACAGATAACGCGTTGTACAGAATTATTATAATGAGCTATAATAATATTCTAAGTGCTTTCAGAATCCAAGTTTGAATGCTAGCTTGCACTTCATAAATGTTAAAGGTCTTCCATCCAAATAATCTCTTTAGATATATTCTTTACTTAAAATGTATAATATTGTAACACTACTGGACGAAAAAAGTGCTGAGAATCCCTAATTTTACTGATGATGTTTGATAATTACTGATAGGTGCTGTTCTTGTTGATAATTACTGATATTTACTGTTATTATTACTGTTATTGCTGATAATTTCAGTTTTTTCTGATAAATACTGATAATTACTGTCGTCTTTACTGTTGAGTCTGATAAATACTGTTTGAAGGGGCGTTACAAGCTAGCCAATATTTGTGTTACCATTTTGTTCATCAAATCTTGCTTATCTAATTAAGGTGGCGATGTAACGCCCCATAACATATTTTTCAGTTAAACACAAATATTTCCATGTTGTTTATAATTAAACTTTTTTATTAGTAGGACTGTTAGTCTAGTTGCATGCTTTTTGATTGGGCATATTAGGTACTTTTATGAAGAAGGTTGTTATGTTTATTTCTATTTGTTTATTGTCATTTCTGTTCAATAAATGACCTATTTTATCTTTAAACTATGGATGGTAGGCAGACAGACATAAATACTGTTGCTGTGCTGTCGATGCTGAGATTTACTGATAATTACTGTGGTCATTGTTCTTTAGCTGAGAAGATGCTAAAAAAAACGAGTGATAATTAATTGTTTTAAAGAAAGTATTTTATCAACAAATTCATTACAGTCTATTTAGTAGTTAAATTCTAAATGAAAAAGTCACATGAATTATTTGTTTTTATATTTCATTATTCATTTATTTCTTTTTATCTTATTACTATTTTTTCATCTTAATGTTAAAATTAGATAATAAATGTTTATGTTTTCCTTTCTCTTTATATCTCTCCTTAGTTATCAATATCTGAACCTGAACGAAGGAAGGGTAGTCATGCAGTGGTTACCCTACCAAGGTACTTTTTATAACAATTTTTTATTCACAAAGGTTAAAAATTCCCATCGCATATTATTTTCCACGTGTATTTGTACTGTCGTAAAATTTTTTAGGAAGCATCTTTAATACAGTCATAGGTTGCAATTATTAATTTATATATATTTTCATGTAGAGAATCTGAATATTTGACAACTATCATGCATGAGAGGGTTCCGTTTGCTCTGTTAGTTGAGAACCCCGCCCCCCCCCTTTTACATACAATTCTCCTTTTAACAAGGCAGTATTAAATACTTCTCACAAAAAATTTATTCATGTACATGTAATATATACTATGTCTATTTTATAGCTGGTGCGCTCTAGTTCTATGATTTATGTCCTCCCCGCGATTTTTTAAATATCATTTTGTGGTATAAAGCTTCCTATCTTTCGTTATTTTTGTTTTGCTTTGTTTTGTTTTTTTTAATTTTTTTTAAGCCATCAGTTACGAACTCTTCCGCAGTATGATTTTCATTCAATGAAATACGCATCTTTCAATCAGTTAAAAAAAAACAAAATAAAACAAAATTTGAAATTACTTGGTTGTTCCAGGGGCGGATCCAGGATTTTTTTTCCGGGGGGGGGGGGGGGGGGACACCCCTCTCAAAAAAAAAAATCCAAACCAAAAAAAAAAAAAACCGTAAAATCCACGTTCCAAACGTGAAAAAACACCTATTTCGTAGTGGTGATGGTGTGGATTACGTTTTCTAGGGGTGTCCAAAGTCATTTTTTTCTTTGCTTTAGTATATACGTTTAATAACTCTGCAAATTCCGAAGGGGGGGGGGGGGTCCAGACCCCCCTAACCTCCATCCCCCTCTTAAATCCGCTCTAAAACACCATGTAAAATATTCACATGTCCACCACGTGTAGAAGTTTCTACTTTCTTTTCGAGAATCGGGTCAGATATTAGTACATTCTGTATTTCTTACGACATGCATTTAGTAACATAAGAAATAACTTTGTACAGAGAGTATGATATTTGTTTTCCATTCCATTTCTCGTTGTGCGAGACCAATGTCTGTACACGCGACATGATTCAACTGGTTATTCAGACTGTAGCAGAAAAGGGGGGATGAAATACTGTTAACTCAGATGATTGGCTGTCACAAGCAGTAAATATAAAAAAATATTAAAATGTTGTTGTGAAAATTAAATTCAAAAGAGTAATGATTGAAGAAGGTTTTAATAGCCCTAAGCTCTATTTTAACACCTTCTCAGCTTAAGAACAATGACCTCAGTAATTATTATCAATCTCAGCATCAACAGCACAGCAACAGTACATGTATTTATCAGTATTTATCAGACTCAACAGTAAAGACGACAGCAATTATCAGTATTTATCAGAAGCAACTAAAATTATTAGCAACAACAGTAATAATAACAGTAAATATCAGTATTTATCAGCACGAACAGCACAGTATCAGTAATTATCAAACATAATCAGTTCAAATTTGGATTCTCAGCACTTTTTCGTCCAGGGGCCCGTTTTACAAAAGAATTTACGACTAAGACTAAGACCAAAATTTAATTCTGCTAATAACTTTCTAGTTTACATTTAATAGAAAATGGTTTTAATATTTTTAAAAGGTATGTGGAAAGATACTTTTACATTAGCAATTTTAAACAGAATAATTAATTTTGTACAATTTTACAATCAACTCAAGTTTTTGGTCTTAATCGTAAGTTCTTTTGTTAAACGGGCCCCAGTAGTGTGAGTTCCCCGGGGATGGCCTTTCATAAATGTAACATCATACTGTACACATATATATGTATGTAGGTTGGCACTTCAGTCCTGAATAACTTCAATATTGTTAACAAAACGAGAGTTTCTCAAAGGAAACAATAATTTCTTAACACATTTTAGCATGAACAACAACAGATAGAAAACGTGAGTCTGGTCGACGGCGTCTATTGTACTGGAAAATGACAAAAAGGGGTCGGGTACAAGGTGACCGTCAAATCTATATCATATAGTAATTAAATAAAAAATAATTTTTCCAATAAATAAGAAGGTGTCGAGTGTCTTAGGAGATAATTGGCTTAATAATTCTCACCATAATTGGATTATCGAAGAGTATTTGGAATTTTGAATTTGGCGCTGGGAGAACTTTAGACAAGATTGTCTGCTTTTATTGGTTGATCGACACCGCACAAGATGAGTTTTGCCGTGCAGTGCCAAACAAGTTTGTCGTACACATAGAATAAATAATTAAAACATACTATGATTTAACAAATACACATGGATTAAATTAATGTGATTATGCTGGATATTATCTTAATCTATAAGTAAATATTCCATTCCTAGAAAATTTACAATTGTCATAAAAACATCGGATTGTGTAGCAGACAATGTCAACTAAATACTGTCAAATAGGAGCACAATGATAAGCTATTAAAAGTACAAATGACTGTCTGACAATAATAAAAAAAATCGTAAGAATTGTTATAGCAGCAATCGTCTAATTGTTTCTAATAATGGACAATTAGAAAATCATAGGATTACAAAATTACGAAACTCTGGCTAGTATATACGTCACATCAACAAAGATTGCAGCGGGTTGTATACAAGAATATCCAGAACAAATAAATCGCGCTATTACAGTTCTTTAAGATTATAATATCTCACCCCAGTTCATGAATAATCACAAGAAAACAAGTACTTTTTAAAGGTATGTGATCCAATTCATGAGATACCGAATTAAATTAGAAAAAAGATTATTTATATATCAGCATGTGCTATAAATAGAATACATACATGTACATCTCAAAGCAATTAAAATAATGGCTTTACAAAGACGCAGTAATAAATTACACAATAAAATACAGTATGGCAGAGTTAAATGATGTTAAAATTTTATATTTCATGTACATAATATAGGTCTTACATTATTTAGCGTGTACGATATTTAGCGGAAATTAATTTTACAACAATTTAGTATGGATGTATGGATGTGATTTAGCACTTTCTGAAGGTGCTGGATATAAATATATACAAATACTTATATAACATTTAGCAATGTTCTAAATTAAGCAGAAGATTCCTTCGATATATCTATATGATTGTTGACCAATGACGTGGCTGTTAATTAAATTTGTTCTTTGCACATACATGTACGTATAATGCTTGTTGGTTATACTGCTTGGAAGAATTTTCTGTTATATATTGTAATGATCAATGATTGCGAAATATAATGTCATACAGACAAACAAGTAACTTCCACGACAAGGTATCAAAAATGACCTAGTATAAAAATAAATAAACCTTTGAAGGAATGCAGAGCACAGTCAACGACCATTGGATTGGTGAGTGTGTTGACCTCTTATGTTATGTTTAGATGTTTAAAAATATTAGGCTACATCAAAATTACATAAACATGTTCAGTGTTATAAATCCATAAGGCATTTGCATCTCCTTCCCTCTGCCACTTACACACTAAAACTAAATACGATTCTCTGTCTTTTGTCTAAATAGAACGATCATTGTCTGAAATTAGAAAGTATATACAACGACAACGATCAAGCAGCAGTATTGATTTCACGACTTGGTGGCCATAGTATGATGGCGAGTAAAGAGAAGATCACAGTTGACGGAATAGTTCTGCCGGGTTTTAAACCACTTCTAGAAGGTGCCAGTCAACGCCTCAGAGACATTGAAAACTTATCTATGAGGAAAGATGATGTTCTGATCAGTTCCTATCCCAAGTCAGGTAAGCCTTATTCCAAAACTGTTCGACCAAATTCAATTATGAACCTGTCCAAAGTACATGTGATATAGTATTTGTTCATGACCTGGTATTAATCCCAGCTCATCCGGCATGACTGGCAGGGTATTGTAGAATTTACATGGTCCTTTATTTCACTGAAAGGATTCAATGATTACACGGATACAGTGAGGATATTCATGTAATACTTAACAGCTTAATGTTGTGAGCTAAAAATGTTATATTTAGAAACAGAGGAAAAGTGCATCACAATAAAAAGTAGCAGAGACAAAGATCAAATAGAAGTAGATAAATTTACGTACCTCGGAGTTTTATTGAATACTAATGGAAAATTCCATGTAATACGGATCAATTAACCAGTCAAGGTAGAAAAGCAATGTTTTATCTCAGATCTCAGGTTAGTCTTTTGAGTTTAAATATTAAAATTATGGTTTCACTATTTGACACATATGTCAGAAGCATATGAGTTACGGTGTGAAGTTTGGGAAAACCACAATGCATGTGATTTTGAAAAGATACATTTAGAATTCCAACACACATGTGATAAGTACTTGTTCATGGCCTTCCAGAATTAATCTCAGCTCATTCGGCATGACTGGTGGGTTACAGTCGGAAATTATACGGTTCTTTATCTAGTTGAAAGGATGAAATGGTAACAATATCAGTATTGAAGAAATACCATAAAAATTACAGAAAGATGAATTAGAATTTGAGGAAATAACTCAAAACTACTTAAATAATATTATTGTAAAAGTCTTGAGCATGATACGCCCCATACAATATTATTTAAGAAAATGATAACAAAACTGATATGGTTCTTTTTTGCTTATTTTTACTTTTTGTTATTTTCCTACTATAGTAGTAAAAGTAATTACCACGGTTGTTAATAGAGAGAGCATAGAGGGGAAAAGGGTCTGCCAGAAAAGTAAACTAGATAACAAAAATAAACAATGATCTTGGATAAAACTCTAAGTTATATTATTATTAATACAAATGATAATCACAAAACACAAATTACACAAACTCTGTTATGCTTACTTGAAATCTGTTTATTATAGCACAACAGAGTATTTACCTTTGCTTTTGGCGATGAAACTTTTGACACAGACCTAGAGTAAACAGTCGCCATCTTCAGCAACATTGATAAAATAATATTTTGAAATGGGGAAATAAAGTATGTATTAACATATATATTAACATAAAATTCGTTCTAGGAAACCATTGGCTGAATGAAATCGTCCCTCGTCTTTTGCAAGGAACAGTTGAGTCTTCCCATAGGTTGATATACACTTTTCTAGAGTTCGTGTCCGATCTACAGGATCTAAAATCAGTGCCTTCTCCTAGAGTCGTGACGTCACATCTTCCATATCGATTTCTGCCCAAAGAACACACACAAAACAACGGGAAAATTATCCATATTATCCGGAACCCCAAAGACGTTGCCGTGTCCGCTTTTCATCATTACATCACAGACCCAAACACTAAGAACTATGTGCCTGCTGACTGGTCTGTGTTTTTGGATGAGTTCTTGCATGGAGGTATAAGTATTACAGTATATTGAATTACCTCCTACTCCATAAAAAAAACAATGACTAACTTAGGGAAAACATGCGCGAAGAGTGCGTGAAATGCGTAAAAAAATATTAATGATTGATTGATTGATTGATTGATTGTATGTTGTTTAACGTCCCATTCGAGAATTTTTCACTCATATAAGGACGTCACCGTATGCCGGTGAAGGGCTTCAAATTTAGACCTATACTCGGCACTCAGGGCCATTGAGCAGTGAGTTCTTTATCGTGCCAACGCCTATCGTGACAAGGGACCGCGGTTTTTAAGGTCTCATCCGAAAGATCCGTGACTTTCACTTCTAATCCCGGGCGCTTGGCGAAGGAACAGTCACTACCTATGTTTACGTCTTTGCTTTGACGCGGCGCGACGAACGAGAATCGAACCCGGGCCTCCCGATCACGAATCGAGCGCTTTCCACTAGGCTACCGTGACCGGTAATTATTAACGAATGAGGCCTTTAGAGACATGAAGGCACTGCACAGTATTCTACATTAAAAGGACCGACTCATTGTATATAACATGAAAAATATCCGATTGATCAATATAATTTTCTAAAGGACATAGCAGTGGACTTTGAAGTAAGTATCAACAAATTTAAGTATAGAACGGTAAAACATGATTTTTAAAATCTGGCGCGAATTTGGTATAAAGTTTAAATTTCGAGGGAAAACTTAGTGCGGAAGTCAATTTACAGCAATAAAAGTTCTATTTCTTGACAATAGATACGATCAGATTATCAACGTTTGTTTCAAGATGTTCATCAAGAATATTAAGAACTTCATTTCCAAATTAAATAGTTAAATTCTAAAAAGAGGCAATTTTTATCATTTACTTTATTATGTTGAATAAGTAGTGGTCATGATTATTTTATTATAAATTCGCAAAAAAAATCCATTAATTTAGGTTCTGTGGTCAATTTTAGGCAAGTTCCAATTCATCATTAAATCTGCATGGTTTGTGTGCTATTTAAAACAAAAATGTTAATTTATTTAGTATAAGATCCATGCATTTCTTTGCGAAAAGATTTGTTTTCTTTTTATATAGAAAAAAAATTATTCTATATATATCCCATGCAATTAACTCGGAACTCTTATGCAAATGAAAACCTCGTCTTGAAATATGAAAATGTGTGAATTGACATTGAGATTTGCAGTGGAGTTTTTTTAAACACTTTATTATGTATGTACATGTATATGTCAAAACTCAAATACAGTTTTCGTTAAATAGATGAAACCACGTATGTTTGCTTAGTTTTAAAGTAGAAATTGAGCTTTTATCAAAGATAATATTACGATTACAACGGTAAAATTGTTAGAGACGTGAAATTGATATTTAGTAATTTTGAAGAGTTAATGTGCATCACAGCGGATGGGGTCCGTAGTGTTATGTTTTATTGATGACAACATTGATCCATCGCCTTATCCCCACCTTAATTTGAAAGTCTTATTCCATCATAATTTACATATAGATTGTTTAATTTCTTCGGTAGCCCGATGATCCTAGCTGAATTTGTACAGCTTGCTGTAGCCATGTAAAATTAGATATAAAACGTGCATTTATTCAGAAGATGAGCAGGATGTAATTATTCTTTTAGAATCAGATTTCTTTTTTTATTCTTTCTTTTAAATTTATAAAGAATATTTTTATGGAAGCTGGTTCGAACGAGAAAAGGAGTGGGAAGAAGCAGCACTGCAACAACCAGAGAATATTTTGGTTCTTTACTATGAAGATCTGAAAAGGGTATGTTTGGTAATTATTAATAAATATCATTAAATAAAGCAGAGCAAACTTTGATGGTACATTAAGGTGAGGTGCTTTATATATATATTTAAACGTTTAATTAAGAATGGCCTAGAAACGATGACTCGCATCTCTAGTTTTCTTGGACTGTCATCCGATCCTACTTTCCTACAAACTGTTTATGATGAATGTTCCTTTGACGAAGTGCAGAAGCGGAGGAAGGGCACGGCTGATGAATTTATTTTCAGAAAAGGTAGGATTTACAATTTATTACTCATTTGGTATATCAGTATTTTGTAACTTTACGCAAGTCAGGTCTTTGCAGAGGATTCGAGCCAACAAAGATAGGGGTTTATAGACGGCATGGAGTCTAGGTTTCTATGAGGTTTTTTTTTTCGAATGTCTCTAATTTTCGAATGTCTATTATCTAATGCCAAATGTAAAGTAACGGTCATTCCCCAATATAAACTGTAAGGGTTTGACCTAGAAACATTCCGTATAAGACATGTGCTCTCTCCACGCATTGCGGCGACGTAAATAGATTTTAGCTCTTCTGAGCCAAAGGCTCAAAGAGCTAATGCTATGTCTATTTGTGCAGTGTGCGTAAACTTTTTTAAGAATATGGGCCATAACTCAAGAACCCCTTGTCCAATTATTGTCAAATTTGTCACAGGGTATCCTTGGCCCAAGTGCTTCGGTTTATACTCAAACTAGGGTTGTGACCCTTAAACGAGGGGAGATAATTAGGAAAATAAAAACAAAAGTACTGGTTGCTTAAAAATCTTCTTCTCAAGAACCACTAAGCAGATTATCACCAAACTTACATACAAGGATGAGGATATGTTGTAGATTAAAAATTGTTCAAGGCATCACCCTGGGGCAAAGGGCGTGATCTCAAGGTCACTTCCAAGTTGACCAAAAATTACATTTTATTAAAATGTTGATATTTTGCTTACTTTAAGGACTAGGATCATCAAATCTTGTCAGTTGATGCATCTAAGGACCTCATATCATGTTGACTCAAATGTAGGTCACGATGACCTACTTTTTAAATTTTGCGGCCATTCTTTTTCAAAATGATTTAGAAGCTTATTTTGAACAATTTAAGGCCTATGATCATCAAACTTTTTCGGTTGATATAATTTGGATCCTCGGCGTATGTCAACTAAAAAGTAGGTCACCTTGACCTTCTTTTTGAATTTTATGGCTAATCTCTTTCAAAACAATTAAGGTTTTTCATTCGAATACTGAGAGGTTTAGAATCATTAAATCTTTTAAGATGATGCATCTTGGGTCTATAAAACATATTTATTAAAAAGTAGGTCACAGTGACCTACTTTTTGAACTTTGCAGGCATTCGATTTCAAAGCGTTTTAGAGGCATAATTTGGAGATTTTAAGGCCTATGATTATAAAACTTTGTAAGTTTATGCATCTTGGGTCCTTAAAAATGTCAACTGAAAAGTAGGTCACCGTGACCTACTTTTGAAATTTTATGGCTATATTTAAATATTTAGGTCACTGTGGCCTATTTATGAAATTTTACGGCTTTATTTAAATATATCAGGTACTAATTGGCTAAGAATCAATAAACTTTGTCAGTTGATGCATCTTGGGTCCTCAAAGTATGTCGTCTGTATAAGTAGGTCACTGTAACCTACTTTTGAAATTTGTAGGTTATGATTTTAAAAATATTTTAGGCATTAATTGGCTTAGAATCATCAATCTTAGTTGATGCATCCTCAGAGAATGACAAGTGATAAGTAGGTCACCATGACCTACTCTCAGGTACTTATTGGCTTAGAATCATCTTGAGTTCTCAGAGTGTTTCATCTAAAATGTAGGTCATGATGACCTACCTTTGGAATTTCAAGGCTTTATCTAAATATACATGATACTTACAGGCTTCAAATAGAAGTGAAAGGTTGTACAATTTATCAGAAGAGCGATTCAAGGCCCTTGGGCCTCTTGTTATATTTCCTTTATTGAAAACACGGTTTACAACGGTTCCAACCTAGCTGAATAGATACATAACTCACGTAAAAGAGTAATGAAAGGAACACTTCTCTAAAAATGGGGATCTGACCTCTAGGATTGATTTTAGTCTTTACAGAAAGTTTGTCGATTTTCGTTACAGTCAATAACATTAATCTACATACATGTACAAATTCGTCTCTCATAAATTATTTTATTTCAGTATATAGAGATAGGAGGAACCTTTTCATAGATATTGATTACGAACATTTTGAGTTTGTTATCTTGAAATATTTCATATTTTTCTTTACTTTTGTGCATAATTGTAATGTCTATAGTCTGAAATCTCTTCTTATTGTGTGTTTCTTTTACGACATATTTGTGTGGATATCATTTTTTTAAAAAAAATCCCATTTATGTATACAAATTATATAAATGATATCCAAGGGAATGGGGCCGTCACGGTAGCTCAGTCGGTAGAGCGCTCGCTCCGTGATCGGAAGGTTGTGTGTTTGAATCACGGCTGCGACTGACTTAAGTCGATAAAAAATAGGTATCAACTGTTCCTTCAATGGTTTCAGCGGTTTCAGATGATGCAATTTCAGCTAAAAAATGACCAGGTTAATATTTTTGGAGCAGGTCTCATTTCCAAGTACTCGGTAACTATAAGACCTGCATTGAACTTGCATATTGAGGATGGACACTACCAGGCTTGCTTGGATGCTTGATCTGACCTACATTTTCAGGATGACCTCTACCCAGCACTCAGGGCCATTGAGCAGTGAGGGTTCTTTATCGTGCCAACGCCTACCGTGACACGTGGCCAAGTACCAAGAATTTTCACTTCAAAGTGCCGAGCGCTTGGCGAAGGAACGGTTTCTACCTATTTTTTATCGACTTAGGTCAGTCCCGGTCGTGATTCCTTCGACCTTCCGACTAAGCTATCGTGACGGCTTTCAGGATGAGTGACCATGTTTAATTTTAGAGCAGGTTCATTCTAAAGTAACTATAAACCCAATGTTGACCAAACTTGCAATGACGATACATCTAAAGATGCAAACTACAAGACTTGCTTCAGATTCTAGATTTGACCTACATTTTGCGGATGAATGACCAGGTTAAAGTTTTTGAAGTAGGTTCATTCTAACGTAACTATAAGCCCTATGATGGCCAAACTTGTATGGATGAAACATCTAAGAATGCACACTACTAGACTTGCTTTGGATGCTGCTTTTGACCTTAATTTAATTTCTGGATGAGTAACCAGGTTAAAGTTTTTGGAGCAGGTCTATTCCAAGAAACTAAAAGCTGAACCAAACTTGCAGGGATGATGCATCTAAGGATGCACACTAACACACTACTGGACTTGCTTCAAATGCTGGATTTGACCTACATTTTCCAGATGAGTGATCAGGTTAAAGGTTTTGAAGCAGACTCATTCCAGTGAAGCAGACTCATTCCAATGTAACTCCAAGTTCTATTAGTCCTATCATCTAGAGATGCACACTATTAGATTATTAGTTTAGTGTGGGACTTTCCCTTACTTAATATAGCATTCATTGAGATGAACACTGTAATCTTTGACAACTTTGTTTAGCTTTTTTTTTCCAATGCAAAATTTGGAACTAGAGGTGTAAATTACAAATGTAGTTGTGAAGAAACCTGACCCAGCTTTGTTTTTGTTTGAAAAAGTAGAAAATAAAATATAATGATATTTACTAGGTCTGATTTTTATTGTATATATGATATTTATTGTATGCATGCATAATAAGTTTGAAATCTTTTCATATATTTTTTTTTTTTTTTTCACAGGTTCAGTGGGTGATTGGAAATCACTTTTTAATGTCGATCAAAGAGAGAAATTTGATCTCATATTCGAGGAAAACATGAAAGATTCTAAGTTAAAAATACAGTTAAGTTAATTTTTAGAAAATATAAGTATAACCAATATTATATTCAAGAGTGGATAATCTGTCATACGAATTTTTTAAAAATGAAAACGTCGTCAAAACATTGCATAAAACGTTTGATTTATGCTTTAATGCTGGAATTGTACCATATTCGAGGGGTTAACAAAACGTTCGTGGACTAGCGCCGTAAGATTAAAACCGCTTTGGGTTCATCAATGAATTTTAACACATTTAGTAAGCATCATCTTTTCTGTCTATGGAATAAATCATAAATCATATGTTTTATTTTTTGATAAATTGTCAATGTTTTTGTAAGCAATGGTATGTCCAGGAGGCGCAACCTCATATATGATGTTTTTTTCTACCTGAGTGTAACTGAGAAAAAACTCTTGATATGAGCAACTGTCATCGGAAAAATCCGGTTTATTCAGGCATGTGGTACGACACAATTGTTCCGTAAATTTGCAATTGTTACCCCATTCTGTAAAATCTATGAAATTTAATCGTAAATTTTATATTGAGTTCCAAACAATCATGGGCTTGAAAATGACGTCAAAAGGAGGAGGGGTCTCTTTTTCAACATTCTATTAAGTTTCGCGCCTCTGATAAACTGAAAAACCTATGTTTACCTGATTACCTATATTTAGATATTTTTTATGCAAAATTTGAAACTAGAGGTGTAAATTACATAATTATGTATTTGTGAAGAAACGTGACCCAGCTTTGTTTTTGTTTGAAAAAGTAGAAATTAAAATATAATGATATCTTCGAGGCCTGGTATTTATTGTATACATGGTATTTATTGTATACATACATAATAAGTGAAATACGTGGAGATAACGAACAGTATTCGAGCTCAAGTTTCCATTAAACATTACAAAATAGGAGCAGAACAAATACGGACCTCTGAGACATCAGAGGTGGGATCAGGTGCCATGGAGGAGTTAGCATCCCCTGCCGACCGGTCACACTCGCCGTGCGCTCCTTGTCATGATCGGGAAATAACGGAAAAATATGTCGACAATTCAGTGTGTAAATAATGGCCTAACAATAAGTACGAAAAAAGTCAGTCTGCATTTGACTTAATGAAAGATTGTATTTGCTGACAAGGTCATTGTATCGACCGTAAAACTTACAAAATGATGACTTTAAACGAGACTGCTGATATTCTTGATTCATCAACTTGTTTGTCAATAACTTACCTCGTTTTAGAAATTATTCATGCATAGAGCATGCTCTGGCGTATCGAATCAACTGAGAGATATAAACCCCAAATGCATGTGATAATATATATCTTTTTTTTTCTTTTCACAGGTACAGTGGGTGATTGGAAATCACTTTTTAATGTCGCTCAAAGAGAGAAATTTGATCTCAAATTCGAGGAGAACATGAAAGATTCTAAGTTAAAAATACAAATTTTTTAGAAATATTTTAGAAAATATAAGTATTACCAATATTATATTCCAGAGTGGATGAACTGTCATACAAATTTTTGAAAAATGAAAACGTCGTCAAAAACATGCAAAAAATGTTTGATTTATGCTTTGATGCTGGAAATGTACCATATATTTGGTGTAAAGCTATTATATGACCAATTATAATTCTTTCAAATTATGGTGGAAGCAGTGTGGCAACGCACTTTGAAAACATTATGCACTTTGAAAATTCCGTATATTGTCCTGGTGTAATCGTAATCCGTCGATTGAAAAAGTCAGTGCTTCTCACAAATGTCCACTAGAAACGATCGTATGTCGAACAAAGTTTTTCTTTGGAACCGGAATCAAAATACACCTGTAACCTTACAAATTAGACTTCAAAAATTAAACTTTTATTTGATTCTCTGAATATGACGCATTTCTACTCAAACCTTCCAAGATGCAGTTTGGAATTATCCGAAAGACTTCTTATGTCAGAAACTTGAAACACAATGGCTTGAAGACTTACAAATTGTTTCCAAACTCCGAACTTATAGTCTCCTCAAAACTAGTATTTATGGGCTGGAGCAGTACTTCAATACTTACCTATATCTATACGATCAGTGATGGAAATTTTGGGTGTACCATCGCTTCGAATTGCAACTGGACGCTAAAGACAGAATTTGGAATTTTGCAACAAAAACGAAATTGAAAACGAAATACATTTTTATTTTACATTGAAAATTATAAAATAATCTTCTTATAGACAAAATTGGATTTAATAATTCATAAAATTTATCATGAGATAACATTCTTTTCAAATATTTTATGTAAATTTCCTAGTCAAACTACTACTTTTCTATTTGATGCTTTGAAAAACCCTTTAGAACTTCACAAAAAGGGTATTATAATATCAATTATTCTTCATTACTTTACTTTATATACTACCGAAATATTAATTGTGACAAATAGGTTCTTTGGATCGATGTAAAAAATTACTTTATTGCTTTAAATACATTGTATAATTGTACATGTACCAATACCTGTACCACTGTAATAAATTATTTACTTGCTTATTTACTTATTAACTCCTTTGGTCGTTCCGATTTTTAACTTAGATAAAAAGTTGTGTTAAACATTCACATCATGTATTTGTATGCTTGGTATTGAAATTGCAAGAAGATGGCGTTCATTACAGCAAATTTAATAAAAATATTGAGTGGTTTAAACAGAAAAGCCACGACATGTCTTTTTAACCTAGAGACAATTATAATTCTGTCACCATATCAAATGTCATGTACGTTAACTAGTTCTTGGTATAGATATTGTTAAGAAGGACAATATAAATTCTCAATGAATATTTACAATTTTCAATGACACCCCCCCCCCCAAAAAAAAAAAGAACATGCAATTAATTTTTTATTTAATTTTATGTATGTTTACATGTATTTTTTATTTGAGACTGTATGCATAGAGACTGCAGCTGTATTGTTTTACAATTGTATTACTTGCAGAATACATTTATTGCAAACCGTCTCCATGCATAATACATATATGTAAAACAATGTACATGCTGGTCTTTTTCTATAGTTTTGTCATCAAAATTAATTTGAATAAATCATGGTAATCATTTAACTACATGTATACGAGATTTCAAAGTAATATTAACATGAAATGAAATGAACATGTAACAGACACATGTATGGTTTTCAGAGAAATCCAACTTGAGTCTCTTTATGTATTATATATAATCTGCGACTTTCAATAAATTGTTCATGTGAAATCATGCGTAACCTGATACAGGAAATATATTATTATATCTCTACATAATTGTATAATTGTCTGGTACTTTTGTAAATTCTGCACATAGATAAATGTGCCTTATGTCAATTTAACGTGAACAAACAAATACCATGTTCTATGCTTATCAAATTGGAATAAACAGAAAACTGTATTATATCTAATCAAAGAAGCTGAAGGAATATAATTATAGTAATCATTTTTATAGTATGATTATTATCTTATAGATCTCAATAACTGAGTTTATGATGAATTAGTGTCTAACGTTTGCTGATTATAAATAAAAGAGAATATAACAGAAAAGTGTATTATACCTATTATGTGTTGTTGTGGTTACATTGCTACATAGCACATCTCCTTCAGAATAATCAAAATAGATCAACACAATTAAATTATATTTTATTCTGTACATCAAAATCAGCATTGTGTGCATCTCATACACCGTAAGGCTGAACAAACGTACTCTTCTTACTTTAATTTTTGCTTGTGTCCCTTGTAGATTTTTTCCTCTCGAAACCTACTGATTGAATGTTTTATGCTCATAGCGATTGCATATAAATTGTTCAAAATCCAAAAAAAAAAAAAAAATTATTGACCTGATATAATATATATGCAAAGGAGAGTTATCGCACTTTCCATGACATGCAATGGTTTTTCCCCTAATTTCTAAATATTTAATATATTCTGAGGAAAAATAAATGGCACAAATACAAAAAAGATCAAGCATTGGGCCTGAGCAGAAACTGGTCCAGGTCAAATAGAATTTAAAACGAATATTATGCACACAAGCATATGCTGGTTGTTTTACATATTCATTGGAAGGGTTATATGATTAATATTCACGTTAATGAGTGATATTTTAATTTGTTGAAATCAAAAAAGGATTTTTTCGTGAGAGTTAATCTACGAGTTTGCACACATACTTCAGTCATATTTTGAATTCCAGTAACAGCATATGCATAATCCGCAATAATAGCATAATTCACAAGTAAATGGACAATAGCTTGAAAATATGAAACAGGTCATGTCTGTCAGTGTTACCTAAGTAAAGTACTTTATTTGTTTTTGTTTGTTTGTTTTCTGAATAATTATAATTATTTTATTTGTTATTGATTTATTTTGTACAATTAAATTTCTGAATACCTATAATTAACTTTCAATTTTAACTAACTTTTAATGAAAAAGAGGTAAATAAAAATCAAGATAAAATAAATTATGAAACTCTCCAATA
Organism: Saccostrea echinata; assembly: GCF_033153115.1. NCBI lineage: Eukaryota > Metazoa > Mollusca > Bivalvia > Ostreida > Ostreidae > Saccostrea > Saccostrea echinata. The sequence goes on along the minus strand of NW_026889813.1, from coordinate 3,798,900 downwards.
TTGTTTTTATTAAGTACGTATATTTTTATAATCATCAAGTCAATGAAACATTCATTGTAAACACGACCACAAAAACTGTTTAATCAATGTACACTGGGTAGTGAATAAGGAAGACAGAGACTATATTTTCTATACACCAAAATACCTTATCAAGCAAAGTTATTCTCTACCATCTGTAAACTGTATGCTTGATACTCAAGAAATCAATCAGCAGGTTACTTAATTTTTAAGAATGTGACCACTTTATATATATATATATATATATATATATATATATATATATATATATATATATATATATATATATATATATATATATATATATATATATATATATATATATATATCAATTTACACCACAAACCACAACCTGTAATTAAAACAGAATAAAAGTACAGATAACATCTATAAGGGATAATAGTATCTGCAATACAATCCGCAGCAATTTCACGATGTTATTCTCCTCCGTGTTAATTTTTGTAAGGTGATCGTGGCTTGCATATTTATGATTATATATATATAGAAGTTTATCGTTAGATAACATAGAAGGAATGTGTAAAATCTTTAACTTTTTTATCGGACATCTCGCTTTCTTTCCTTTCCATAGAGCAACCACCTGCAACTTAGTTTAATTTATGAATTTACAATTTATGTTAGTTGCATATACTGTTAACAAATTAACAAATCAAATATAAGATTGATTGGTACGTTAATCTAATTTACTTAAAGTTATATATGTTTTTTCTTTGTTTGTTTAACGTTTCCTCGAGATTTTTCACCCATATGAAGCCGGTGGAGGGCTGCAAATTTTAGACCTGTACTCTGCACTCGAGACTATTGAGTAGTGAGGAACTTTTTCGTGCCAGCAGCTACTGCGACACGGGACCTCTGTCTCTACAGTCACATCCACCCGTCGAACCGGCGCGTAAGGGTCAACTCCTTACTCCGCGACCATAGAGCAAACGCTGTAACCACTGCATCACGCGGGCGACAAGTTATATTATATGTACATGGTCCATAATTGCATCTTATTCTATGGAACTAAATGCTTGATACACAGATGTATTTTTCCTTCTTAGCCAGTGCTAGAGGATTTCTGAAAATGCAAAATTTAAAATGTCGGGTCTCATAAGGAAAATGAACATACATGTAATTACTTCGAGGGCTTGAATTTGCTTTATGAAATGAAATATGAAGATAACGAATAGTAATCAAGCTCAAAAGTTCATTGGAACAATAATAATTGGGAGCAGAACAAACACGGATCTCTTAAACATCAAAGGTCGAATCAAGCGCCATGCAGGAGTAAGCGTCCTCTGTCGACTGGTCACACACGCCTTGTGCTCCTTGTCAAGATCGGGCAAACGGGAAAATATGGAGAGAATTTAGTGTGAAAATAATGGCCTAACAATTTTTATGAAAAACAACTCGATTTGAACATTGATTGTATTTTGTATCGACCATAGAATTTGCGAAATGTTGACTTATAAAACGGGACTGTTGATATCTTTGTATCATCAACTTTTTTGTCAATATATTGCCTCGTTTTAATTTAGAAATTATTCGTACGTAGAACATGCTCTTGCGTACCAAATCAACTGGGAGATATAAACCCCATATGCAGGTGAAAATTGTATACATTGCAACATACATAAGGGAAGTTGATGTAGCAAAGTTGAAGTCATCACGTTTATCATAAGGTTTTTGTTTAGATTGCCATTGGTGTCTTTTTCTAGTAAAATAACCAAATATGAAACAGATGTGTCAGACCATGTGAAAGCAAAACAAAACATGAGGACGAGGACAATCTTATAATTAACCCTTTATTAGAATGAATATAGGTATGAACAGGAAAAAAGGAGGTTTTACACCAAAAAGTTTTCGACAAACAAGTTTTACTTAATCGACGAAATTGTGTCATGTGTACAATTGGGAGTTGATAAATATTATTGAAATCTTTGCTCACTATAGTGTTCTTGAAATACATTCAATAAATACATGCACCTAGGTATCGATAAAAAAAACGATTGTGATAATCGTCTTGAGAAATAAATTTTTACCGAACATGCAGCCCTTTTCATTTAAAAGATTCCAAAAAACACTTTAATTAAAAAGCATTCAAGAGTTTACTAATTGTGATGAAAAATGATACTTTCACAAAAATCGAAAACAGATAACATGTGCAATATAGATCAATATTGCTAATTTATGTGAAGTCATCAGATACATGTACTGTTTCTGTCACTGTTGGTCAGTAAATATCACCCTCTATCCTAAAGATTCATCTCAAACGGTAATCATCCCGAGATGGCCTTTTCTGATGTGACTATAAAAGGGCTCATCTTAATTTACATTTATATTACTCCTCTGTTTGATGTTATTAAGTTCATTACTCTTAAGTCACAAAGAAAACTTAGAAGTATCAGATTCAGCGTAGGTACATGTAACAAGAAGATAATCGCCGATTGTATATCTCTTCATTTAAAATGTAATTGTGACAGGAAGCGTTAATGGCAAGTAATTAGGTATCTGGTCAAACATATACTTTAGAACTAAGTATCTATTTCTTTGGTGTTGCATCCGTGTAACTTAGCGTAAAGGCAAATACGATGAAATTTGGGTATGAAGTCTTGTCTTGAAACCCGGTAAAGCATTTGCCTCAATAACCAATCCATATAATTGGAGACTACGGGTCAAATTCAGTTACTACACTACGAGTAATAATAAGGAATGTTGGTGCAGAGTTGATCCCTGTAGATATTTTAGTTTCTTCTGAATGCATCTCCAACAAACGTTAATCTGGTCTTTTGTTCTGAAAATATAGTCAATAAGCAATATTCGAAGGTTGAACTGCTGAAGAAATAAGAAGATTCATCAATCATGCAGGCAGTGGAAGTACATTGTCGGTAGGAATTGAAATAATTAATCTATCACTTATTTATAGTTCTTCAAAGCAGTAGCTGCATAGCCTAATTGTAAAAGGTGAAGAAAACAACATTGATCAATCTCATAACTAAATCCAGTAAAGAATATAAATCATAAACAGGGCAAACAACTGACCTCTGGAAACACTAGAGATGGGATCAGGTGCCTAGAAGAAGTAAGCATCCCCTGTTGACTCGACTTACCCACCATGAGCCCTCTGTATTTGATCAGGTAAAAGAAATAAACCAGGGATTCTGCAGGAAAAAGGTTAACTTAGAACACTGACCACGATATGATGAGAAGTAGGTAAACTTTTATTTAATTTTTTTAATTGCACTCATACAGTTATTTAATAGTTACTGCACCAAATAAGGCATCTGCATATGCTCTTGCAACGGAAAATCCTATCATATTTAACTGTCATTCATCATAAAATATTGATTAACTAATTTATTATACACAGAAATTGCCTATTAAGATTGCAATAAAATCAATACAAAATATATGGATTCTACATTTTAAAAATGCTAATATAGCTTTACCGATACCATCAACGGAAAAGCGGTTCCGTAAATTACTTGCAATTGTATAAGGATGTTATGATTCTTTTAATTTTTTCTTGTCTATAGGTTTACAGTATACCACAGTAAAGTGGCACTGGGCTGTGAATATATCCCTTAAACTTCGTTTCTTTTTGAAAGTTGCAAAAATAGGTATGCGTTTGTACCTCGATTTAAATTTGTCAATGAACTCATTTTCTTCCTCTATAGAATTAAGGATAACATGGTACTCGTCCACAGTATGAAAATTGACGTATTTGTGGTTTGCACTCTTTCATTCATTGATTTATCGGATTATTGAAAACAATGCCAATCAGGAAATCGGTAACGCCCTTCTTCATCCACACTTAGATCTGATTACGTTCTAGTACTGTGGCCTTCAAATATAAGCATTTAGAATAATTATGCAAATCAAAGAAATCAGATAAAAATAAGTGAAATTCTCTGCTGAACTTTTTTGTCTTTGAATATCATTATATTTATATTATTGTTTGATTTACGACAACATTAAGTGTGTGTTTGATATGGGTAATTTATGACTGCATATGGAACCCCCCCCCCCCCGAAATATGCAATGGCCTCGACCAAAATTGCGAATATAGTTCTTATGACGAATTTCAAAAGATATCAAAAGAAATATTAAAGAGACAAATAAAAAATTACTGTGATTTTCCCCCTCGAATTCTACCATTTTTTTTTCATTTTTTTATTTTTATTTTTATTTATTTTTGTTTTGTTTTGTTTTGTTGTTGTTTTTGCAATCAGTGTGCTGGTGTTACATGTACATAATCTTATTGATTCCATGGCGTAAAAATTTCAAATACAACTCCAATTTTTTTGTTCTTTTAGAAATTACAGATGGAAATACGATCAGAACAACATCTGTAGTATTTTTAACTTCGATCGTGACTTAACATTTTCTAATTAACCCCGCCTCTTTTACATTCCTATTTATTCTTATTTAGTAAAGAAGTTTTCTACTTTAAACTTTATTATAAATTAATTCATACATGATTTTTGTTTTTTGTTTTTTCTTTGTTCGAATAATATAGCAAAACCAAAATACCATTTACATGTGTGTGAAATAAAGTACTGTAAGTTCATGTTTTCCTTATAATGAGGCACTGTCCTGGGAAAGGATAACTCATTACTTTGAAGTCAAAATGTGTACTCCGTATACTACTTAGTACTTTAAAATTAAAGTTAACAAATCTTTATTCGCTGAATGAGATTAAACAACACTGTATAATAATTACACAGTTATTTATGTCAACGTAAGGCTATCAAGTACACGATGGTATACAAGGACAGAAAAGCAATACATTAAATGACATAAAAAGAAACGAATCTTTTGTAATGGACAGGTATCGTACTTTTGTGTCTGTGGTCAGAAAACTTTTTATTGCCTCGCACTGTTGATAGGGGGGCATTGAATACACAAGTGGGTTTTTCCCAAATGTAACATCTTTAATTCTACTACGAAGCCTTACACCCTACATTAATCTATAAAAAGACGTTTGTCATCCTAACAGCTTGTATAAGGAGACTATGTATATTTACCTGCTAGATATGCTTTTTTGATTTTTTGAAAGCATAAGTGGTAATTTTCAGTTATTATTACACTATACATCTCCTATCTACATAGATGTTGCTTATAAAGCATTAGACCTATCACTCATTTATTTCATACATGTACAGTGGCGCCTCGTTAATCCGGACGCCTCCGTCCCCAACGAAATCGTCCGGATAAATGAATCGTCCGGATAAGTGAATCACCCTCTCAAAGCATGTACATATGAACATAGTGGTATCAAATGTGAAGGCAAAGAAAACACCTTTATTTTACCTTGACTTATTGATTTTATTTTTATAGTTTTAAAAGCAATAATTAATATTTTTAAAAAAACTTCCTTTTCTAACACAAGAAACTTTACTCGCCTTCTATTTGACGTGTAGTTACATGGGCTGACCAAATTTTGATCTGCTACTGTTTTATTTCGGCACATTTTTTTTTTATTTATTCAAGCTCATATTAAGTAGAACTGTTCATTATCACCATTGAGAATGTTCAAATGACTAACCGCGTATATTCACTACATAGGGAAATAAGTAACTAAACACTGTAATCAGTGTACGTATTGCAAATATTCAACGTAAACATAAGCCATGTTTAGGATTATCAATACTTTTTCTAAAAACTCTAAGTTATATACCTTGAAAAAAAGTGATCGGCATTTATAACTAACGCCAGTTACGTATTTCTTAGCGCATTAAATAGAAATAATGTATCATAATAAATTGTCTTATGGAAAGGAAAAAAAAAAAAAAACGTTTCAAATGATGTGCGTTTTGAGAATTGGAAAATCGTATTTTGATAAACTTACGCAACTCAATACTACAACGAAATCTCGTGATTTATTATTCAGTAAAAAAATTATTTACAACTCTCCAAAATTCTCATAAATTTATAAACCGTTAGCAATTTATTGTATTCTGAACGGATTTATATTTAATTAATGCACAGTATAAGCTAAATTCTTCGGCCTTTATGATATAAAAGACGTGTGTTTTATCTGAGGTAAACACACGCTAATTATAGACGCTATTGTTTAGAGGTCATAGGTAACCGCCTTCAAACTGACTCCACGGACAATGTTTTTACAATAATTATCACTACTGTAAGAAAGGTGTGAAAAGTTGTTCCTCGAAAAATTACCGTCCGGATAAACGAGTCATTTTTCAATGAAATTTTATGTTTTGTAGTAGAAATTGACCGTCCGGATCCGGAACGCGAATTTCCGGATTAATGAGACAGAATAACGTGGAAAAAATCGGTTCCCAGAAAATATCGTCCGGAAGGTGAAGCGTCCGGATTATTGGCGTCCGGATTACCGCGGCGCCACTGTATAAATGTAAGTCACTTATAGTATTTTTTATATCTTTGTGAAGAATTTGTAGTTGATATTGCAGTAAAAAAAAACTTTTATACAACGCAGACAACGACCATGGTAGCTATCGTATTTTCAATGCAAAACGAATTCAAAATGTTATCATGTTTAACTTTAATGTTTCATGAAATTCTGATAAGCTATATTAATTCATAATACTGAATCTAAAAATTACAAATTTAAGGTAGCAATATGATGAATATGATATATATTTAGATTTGGTACCTTAAAGATATTTTTAAGGCTCATCATCTCTCAGTGAAAATGGGTATTGTAAGGTACGTGCAAGGACGTTGTAATTGTATGTTGTTTGTCTTTAAGTCAATACTATGGAAAGCCATAGGGGACCCCCAGGGTCAGGGTCTATATAATCAAACATGGCTAGGCCAGGGTCGAAATCATGGGTGGTCAGGGTTAAAACTATAAATTATATAGACCCTGACCCTGGGAGTCCCCTATATGGCTTCCCATAGATCTATGTGATTTGAAAATGGTCTGGTTAGGATCTAGTATTATGCTCTGCAATGTAAGCCTTTCAAACTCATGACGCAAATTAAAGATATCAATAAAATTATGAATCAGTGAAAAATCTTTACTGATTTGGTGTTTTTAATTTAATTTATAATTAGGACGGACGTCCATCAAGTATGTGAAATTCACTACCCAGGAATATACACTTTGTCTCAAACAACTCGCAGAGAATATTATTACAATGGAAATGGATCATATTTATCCATTCTTCTTTGCAAAAATACATGTAGGGTTGAAGCAGAAACATCTAGTGCAATAAAATACACTGTAAATTTGTTTAATTTCAAGAATTTCTTGCAATCAACACGATAGAAAAAGCAAATTGAATAAATATATCTAAATATACATTTTGAAATCATGTAAATAAAACAAAAAAGAACTGTTGGTTTCCTTCTTTTTTCTTTCTCTGCATTAACCCTATTTTTACATGGATTATTCTTAAAAAATATTTAACCTTCGGAAACCTTTCAAAATCTAACTACGGTTAGATAGAACTATTTTGTCTGTTATAGAGACAGCTAGGGAAGGATTAGAATGTACACGTGTATTTGGAAGTGAATAAAATTTTGTATACTCCTTAAATTACATACTTAAAAAGGAATTAGAAATTAAATATTAAAGTTAATATAACAATCTTTCTTCGGGTTATTTCTTTGTGCTGAATGAGATTAAACAATACTGCATAATAATTATACAGTTATTTATTTAAATTTGTCCGTTATCTGATAGGGTTATCGAGTACGATAAGATTCAAGGACAGAAAAGCAATAAATTAAATGACATAAAAAGAAATGAATCTATTGTAACGGACAGGTATTGAACTTTTGTGTCTGTGGTCAGCAAAGGCTTTATGGCCTCGCACTCTTAATGGTGGCACAAAATACACAAATGGTGGCACAGGATTGGGATTTTCCAAATGCAACATACTCCTACAACGAAGTTTGCTTGGTTTTAGCACACTAAAATATACGAATTTATTTTGATATGGAATATCCATATCTTCCCATAAACATGATGCAGAGAAGTTTTTTTTTTTTTTTTTTTTTTTTTTTGAAAATTCCGTGAAAGGTGGTTTTTTTCATTTAAACTGTTTTGTATCGAGACAATGTAAATTTGTCTGTTAAATGTGCATTTGTTAAATATTGCTTGTCCTATCCGTATTAAATTGAAAATTCTTCAGACTTTTAGAATGTGCAATGTTTTTCATTGTAAAAGTTAAAAGTTTCGTAGTTTTCTTACAATTTACCCTATAACCCTATAACAAACGCTTTGAATTACGATTTTAAATATGGATGATGCCACCAAACTGTTTGTCTTTTAAGTTCACTTCCTTCATTTTGATTTTTTTTTTTTAAATTCATTTTAATTTAAAAATGTTGTCTACGACATTATGTATCTTCTCCTTAGGATATTTTTTTCTGCGTACAAATCATTTATAAAAAATCAAACCACCTGTTAAAAATTAACATAATACTTTATGTTGTTAGACCAGTACCTTGAGAGTTGTTGAAGTATGTTCAAAATGTTAACGCTGATACTTTCCAAACCTGTATTTGGGTATAGATAGCACCCCTATAAGTTTTTCTTTCAGCTTACGACGTATTGTTGTGTGGTAAAGGGGTATAAAAGTACTTTGATATATAAAAAAAAGTTGGGTACTCCGTACTGTACATGCTTTACAGAAATAAAATTGAAACAAAACACAAAGTTTACACAATAACTCTTCTTTAAATTATTTCTATGTACTGAATATTAAACGACTCTGTAATATTGTGACATTATTTATTTAGATGTAGGGTTATTGAATACGATGAGATTCTAGAACGAGAAATGTGATAAACTACACTGTAACTGATAGACATAAAAAGAAACCAATCTATTGTAATGGACAATTATCGAACTTTTGTACCTGTGGTCGCTGATCCTTTTATGTCCTCGCACTTAGATGGGGGTGGGAGGGGGGTGGGGGTGGAGAATACACAAGTCGGGTTTACAATAAAGATTTCCATACCCAAATATATACTTGTTTTTTGCTTAGAAAAATTTACGAATATTTTGAAATGGCATGTCATAATTATGGTGCAGGAAAGCTTTCTTAATTGAAAACTCTGTGCAAGTTTTTGTCATCCAAACTTTACGCATCGAAACAATGTAAATTCACTTGTTATATATGCATTCTTTGAATTGCTTGTACTAACCGTATTAAATTCTTTAAATCTCTGGAATGTCTTCTAGATATTCAACTTATTCGACAAATGTTGGCCATTTGGTGACTGATACATTCGTCTATGTTAGCATCCCAAACAATACGAAGGCTGTTAAAATATTAATATGTTCGTATTTCTGTTTAGGAAAAAAAAAACATTTCTTGTAATCGTGGGGTTTCAATCTATTTTATGCAAGGTTCTCATGACGTGTGTCGTGTTAAGAAGGCTATGTGAATCAAGAAAGTTCACATTTAAATCTTCTATTTTAAGATCTGTACGGAAGTTTACATATTTGTGCAGGTACAATGTATATATAATTAGAGGTTTGTATGTACATCGTATATCAAATATAAGCACACTATTTAGAAACGAGTTTTTAAGATAATTCACATTGACGTATCAAATCTCAAGTTGTGATTCATTGGTGATAATGATTAGATTAGAGATGAAATTTTACAGTGTATGGTTCTATTGTACACTCATCCGTTCTAGGGTTTTCCTGTTTCTTTTTAAATACTGAATATTAAACGGGTCAGAAATTTCTAGCATTGTTCGAAAGATTTTTTAAAGTCAAGACAGGAAATCGAGTCATTCTTGGTGTCGCTATGATAACATTATAAAATAACGGGAATCTTTTTCTGGTACACTGCTAGAAAAAAAAACTATAAACTTAACATACACAAATCTCAGATAAATAATGAAGAGAGGGAAATGACCATTTTGATTCCATGAATTAAACTTTTTTTGGTAGAATATGAATATCAGAATCAGGACTTGTACTTTTTTGAACGTCTTCTCCAGATTCCAACATCTAAAACCCATACTTCATAAATTATACAAATATAGGTGGCTACCTAAAATAGAAAAAGTATTAAACAGTATTTCAAGAATGTACTCAGCGTCACACTTCATATTTAGAGAATTCAAAATAGATCTGGAAATCACTTCTGCGCATTTCCAATTAATATGTAATTTCATTATCAGCAAAAATGTCATCAAATTGGACTTGGTGCTATATTTCAAAAAGAGTAAGATTTAAAAGTAATATACAATGTCGATATGTGAAGTCAGGCCACTTTTGCACATTCGCAATTAATATGCTTAGAAACTATTTCAGCTATTTGTGCGGCCAAGAATTGAGCGGCTCTTATGTAACAAGTCTTAAGATTCCCATCGTAACCCGTGAAATTAATATCACAGAAATTGGAGAAACTCGTAAATTTTACAGAGATTATAAAATTAATAACAAGGTGTCATACCAAATAAAAGTACGCGACACCTGTATTATGTTGGAAATGTTCTCAGTTGGTATAAACAATAATTTCTGCAAAAAAAGTACTTGTACTTGTTCAGTTAGGAATTTAAAAGATAAACTGTAGCTGCATCATTTCCTCATTTTATTTAACATTTGCAAATTTTGTTTGATTTAATAAGTAAATAAAAACGAAAAAGAAACTCATATAAAACATTTAAAAAAATGTTTGAAACGTCTTTAATACCGATATACATATGCACGCTCATTTGACATCATTTCTGACACTCCTGAGAGTGCATAAAAAACTTATTTTGTAAAATGTGTCAATAAAACATTTTAGGTTCAACGGATGCAAAATGTACTTAAAACAGAATGAAATGGTCCATTTATTTAAAACGTTTTGTGGCTTAATATATCTGTAAAATCCTTTTCTCACATACACTATAAGTCGAAATGCGGTCAATTTTGTATACAAACAGAAAATTACCATAACTACTTGTGGAAAACGGGAAGCCTGTTCAAATAATATTATGACCGCGTTTACGTCATAACCCGGGGGGAGAGGGAGGATCAGACGGCGTATTTCCTGACCACCGTGTTTGAACAAACTTAGGGTCCCTGTAGATTGCAGGTAATAAGATAATATAAACCGCAGAGAGACGCAACAAAGATAGGGGCTGAGTCAACATTGGGCCACGCCGATCTCCTCTTTAAAATACAGGTATACCCGAGAAGTTCTACCTGGGAGTGAGTCATTGACGGGTGACAGTTGTAAGATGGGATGCCCCAGCAGGTCAGTCAGTGTGAAAGGTTGGCCGATTTGTAAATAAAATTGGAGCGCGCTAATTTGGACTAGCTAATCTCCACCACTGCGCATCTGCCGATTTTTAGGCAAAACCAGTATAAAAAGGCTGCTGTGGAAAGTCCACGTTTCAGATTGTTTATAAATACAAAGGCGTTCAGAAGTTCAAAACTCAAAAAAGGATAAGGCAAAATCTGAAAATACGTTGTGTAGGTAAGGGGAGAAAAATTGAATAACGGCAATTGACAACGACATTCATTTAATTTTGTAAATATTTCTTTTTTTTTTTTACATTTAATTGTGATAATTAAAAAAAATCATTCTTATTTCAGATTGTCAGCAGGATGTCGATTGGAGCTGCAATTATTTCTGTGCTAAAGAAGAAGAAATGGCGCCGATCTCAGTACGATGTCCGCGACCTTGGAGTGGCAGAAGTCTCATGTCTGTCCCTCACTGACCTGTCCAACATGCCTGTCCCCCACAGAAACACGTTCGTATCCAGTAAATCGGAAGATAATTTGCTGGACGCTAAGCTGTATCTCAAATCTAGAAGCTCTAAACTGACAAAGTGCAAAGAAAACTGGAAGAGGACGTCTTTGAACCTTTCAATCGACCCTGAAGATGACTTTAAGAATTCTGCGCTTTATTTGTCCACTGCCGATTCAGCTATTTCCTTGTCATTTCGAGATTCAGTGAGAAGTAGCAGACGACCAGTGTCCTGTTACGTTGATTATACGTCATCACGTGAGTTTCTATCAGTATCGGAAGAAGCAGACGAATCATCCAATACAGATTTTGGGTATGATTCAATGAACGCAAGTTCTGATTCGGTTTTGAGTTTGGTTAGGAAATCAAGCATTCACAGCAAATCTAGGGAAATTATGATTAAACGCCGTCAATTTGTCAAAAAGAGATCACGGGACAGTCAGGTTTTCAGTGACGATGAAAACAATGATTTGAAGTATTCCAAATCTAACAGCAAAAAGAACGAAAATGACATTCCGAGAGATTCGAAAGAAATTGCAAATAGACTAGCTCAGAAAGAAGCTACTACAAGAAGAAATCGGGATGAAAAATGTAGATCCGTTCACTTTGATGACAATACTGAAGACGAAAGCTTTGTGAAACAACAGTTAACCAAATCAGTGTCTACTTTGACTCTATGCAGAAACAACAGCGTTCAGCTCAAATCTTGGCAAATTCGAAGACAGCGCCGCGCGATGCTCAACAAGCACAGGCGAGCAATACGGCAACTGGAGAATATGAAATATGAGGAGAGACTTGTGTAAATAAATTCTTTGTATAGTTTTTCGCAGACTGACTGTTTTGTAAATATTTTTTGTAAATACATCGTTAAACAATTATCTAATGTTATTTAATTTTAAGCTGAAAACCTCCTACCAGATAATACTCTGTTATAGAATGTGTATCGTATGTTAATTCTTTCAAAGTAACATATTACACATCTATTTATTTTGTATCCACATACAAATAAAGTATGGAATATCTATTGCATTGTTTTCTGCTGTGTATGCTGGAATATAAAATGGCCTGGGACCTAGATCAATGAAGATTTATAGCTATGAGAAGAGTTTTCATATTAAAGGGCCAAGGCACGATTAAGATCAAATTTGACATTATTTATCGTTATATATGTACATTTAACTGGGTTTAAGGGTACTGTGCATTTCCTTGGACAGTTTGTCTGAGACCGCGAGGCAACATTTCGGCAAAACGCATTCTGCCTGAGAACGTCAGTAAATGTCTTCAACATCTTATTTTGGGGGGATGTTAGACCTTCAAGATTTAAATAACGAAAAAAAAAAAACGGATTAAAACAAAGGAGCATGGTGTATAATTACTGTAAGAACCTTAAATATTGCTTGGTATAAAACCACTATTAAAATCACTTTGTTTCTTAGACCACAAGAAAGCACATTATTACATATTGATCACAAATTCGACAGGTTTCCTAAATTCCTCAAGTTTGTTGAAGTTTTTAAATGCAGATTATATTATGCTTTAATTTTGAAAAACACTGAGTGCAGGCAGTCAATCCACAAGATTTTTTTTTCATATACTATAGTAAAGCACGTGTATTAAATCTGTAAATTTGGTGGGTTTCTAGTAATATTCTCTTTGTGTGCTGAAGCAATATGCATGTTAAAATTGATTCATATGAAAAAAAAAATATGTGGAATTTCGGCAACAGGCATAACTGCATACGATTAATTACTGGAAACTGCATTTCTCTTACAGGTACCTCATAATGATTGCAACGACTGAAGCCAGCTGTACATGTGTATATCTGAGCAGGAAAAACTATCGCCGAATTATTCTTCAAACATTTCGAGGGAAAATGATGTCTTTACTACGAAAGGAAAACGCATAAGTTAAAGTAACATAATACGGGCATTTTTAATCCTCTGCGACAGAATTCGTTAATGGAAATGGTGTGGTCAACACTAGTATTTTTTCTGGTAAATATCAACCATATTCACCATTAAAAGAGTCAATAATTGTATAGTATAGATTAAAAATTCAAAGTATGATTATGATCTGAATAACAAAACATTTTGAACCAAAAGGAAATATATTGAGTATATTGTTACCAAGTATGGACAAATCAGGCACTGTTACAGAGAAAACAAAGAAAAATTGTAGCTATCTCCAAAAACTTAGATAAGCGATTTTTCGGATAAAATCTGGAAAATGTTGTCTCTAAGGACAATCTTTTCAACGTAACAGATTCTGAAATAAATTTTTGCTCAACCAACTTTAAAACACCAGCTTTTCCTTATAGTCAATTCTTTCTTGTGTAACAGAAAAGGAGAAAAATGTATGGCTGGACCGGGAATCGAACCCGGGACCCCTGGGTCACTAGTGAGGTAGCACCTACCTACTGAGCTACCCAGGCCGATATCCACGGCCTAAACATTAAACATGCAATTATACATGCTTTTTATCAAAATCAAATTGAAATCAATTCATGATTGTTCAAAATAAATACTACAAACACGGGCAAAATTCAACGAGGCAAAGAGGTTTTCCATTCATGTTTGTTTGTACATATAGTTGGTAGAGGTACAATGTATTGACCAAACACGCACTGGAATCAAAACTAATCATGACAATAAAAAATTTCACCTTTTGGCATGCGTTCTTTCATCACAGAAGATGATGTGTATTCCATAAATTGATTTTTTTTATCAGTGGAATGCATGCATATTACAAAATCGTGGAAGAACCAGATCTAGACCTCTTTTTCTGAAATATTCGTTGTGAACACGTTTTAACAAGCTCGTTACATAACTTATTCCAAATTATGAGTAATCTACAACAAAAATGGCACGTCTCTATAGATAAAGCTAAATTCGGTGCGAACATCCCCTTCTAGAATTTCAGATTTGGTCTGCAAGATTTCGTGTCGTGATTTTCGATAGAGTCGGATTTCAACCACTGCCAAGTAAGAATTTCGCTAAGCAATAGAATTATCTAGATAAATAACAAATTACTCTCCCTGGCTGTTCGTGTCTAAGAGGTATAACCCGGATCTTTGAGATCTGACAATGACCTTGATAATTTGTCCAGGTGATGGATGGCTTGCATTTCCATACCTTAAGAATCAAATTCAACACCTATATACAATGAAAACCATTGAACTGAATTAGAAATCTCAGACATCAAAACCACAAGATATAAAACTGAACGATTTTATACAAAAGAATTTCAACTTCTTTCGTGACAATGATTATATAGGCTAACAATCTAATACTGAAGCGGTAGAATAAAACAGATAAAGGTAAAATAATACTGAAATGGCATCAAGTCAATATCACTAGCACGTGTAAGTATGTAGATCGGTTATAATATGATATTCTGATATTATATACAATGCTTATTGACGCATTCTTTTTTTAGATCCCCTTCACTATCTTGAATGTGTCTACCGGCCACCCTATTTCACCGATTTGACCGTTTTTCGCCTTTGGGAATTTCGTCCCTGGTGGAGGCCTGCTTAGGTATCCCATCTGACTGGTCACTTCCGGTGATCGGTCCCCGTTCCCAACCATTTGGAAATCAGCCCTGGTATTCACTCTTTGGTCAGTTAAACCACTAGGACCTTGAAACAATGAGATAATCATTTATTTAGATGGTCTCTTAAAATATCTGCGTTAATCATATGTAATCTAAATGCTGTTGTTCCTATATATATATATATATATATATATATATATATATATATATATATATATATATATATATATATAATTATATATATATACATGTATATGAATTTTTTATTTGTACATAATTTATTCACCAACAAAGTGAATGGGATTGAGCCCTCTCCCTACAACAAGGTCAGGGTAAACACTATATAGGTATAATACTGGATTGTTGTTTCTGCTACCATTTCAGTATCCCTTTCATGCCAATTGGAAGCAATTTGGGGGGGGGGGGGGCTTCCAAATTTCTTGACATAAAAAAAGGAACCACACTTTTTGTCTGACTTTTAAGATACAGTAAACCATTCATTAATGACATAAGATTACATGTAATACATGTATCTTTTTTCTATTACATGTATTCTTCCCCATTAATAGCATCGTAAATGCTACAATTTCGGAAAGAATGTTTCAAAACCTTACAGTTTTTAGTTTACTGTGAAAGACATTTCTTATAATTCTTAACAAAAAGCAGTTAACACTTCATTATCTCTTCCCCCATCCCAATCCCGATTTTTTTTTTTTTTTTTTTTTTTTTTTTTTTTTTTTTTTGAATAATAATTTTATGCTTTTTAGAAGCACATTTAATTCGTTTAACCTGAAGAAATTGACCAAGATACATTTATACATCTAATTAACAATACAACTACACGTAGTTCTCGCTTTTCGCTTGGACAGAATTTCCATACCGGTGAACAGAACTGGTCCTCTGTAAGCCGACCATTGCTGATGAGGGGGGACTACCGACTCAGCTGCTGACACGTGCGTACTGCTGCTGTGGTGAGACTGGGGTCGGTCGGCCATATTGCTGCAATAGTTGATTGTAAAGTATGGCTTTTATTTGCTTGATCTTGTGCAGTAAAATTCTGCTACAGTGTGTATTTATGTTGTATATATTCCTATAGCCATGAAATTAGCACAGTGATATAATGTATAGTTGAAATGTATCATTTAATAAATCTTATCTTATCTTATTGTATGTTATGAATTTACTAGATGGAGGTAGGTTCAAAATTTACAGGATGTAAGACTAAAATAAAGTCAATTTTTCATTTTAAAAAATATATATTCTAGGGCTTTAAATTCACATTTTTATCCTCTGACATTGTGAAATACAAAATGCGATTACCTTCCATGAAAATTAAAAAATACCAATCTTATGACAATGACTGTTTTACCATATAGGTTTGCAACCCGTGCATATTTTTATCTGAATGTATCGGTCATCAATAAATCGAATTCTTTCATCTGTCGTTCCAGTAACTTAGCAATGAGTTTAAAGAAGTCATGCTTGTGTCACGGCATCTCTGAACACAAATATATAAAACACGCAATTCTAGTTCAATTAACTCTAGGACATCTTTTTGTGTGGTCTTGGAGCAAAGCACTTATCTGAGATGATTACCTGAAGCAGAAGGGGTGAGGTGTGTTAGGGAGTTTCTATGATCATTAGATTTCGTTGGTTTTTAAAATATAACCACATCTAAACAAAAAAGTTTTTTTTTCCAGTGCAAGGGATGTGACCGAGAAAATCCATTCTTCTACCATACTGCTGGGCAGACAAAAAAAGAGATAATTTTATATCGCTAATCCTTGATCTGATCAGCCTTCGGAGTAACTTTCGATGTATATTATATGTTCATAAGGTAAATGATTAATTTAAAAGTAAAATTCGTGTGTTAACGCAATGAATTTTCATAAAGAAAATAGAAATGGAACATGCCTTATACATTCTAATTATCAAAATGCTCTATCGGCGGAAACTCCAATGGTCACCATTAACTTGCAATTAATCAGCTTAATTTCAGACCGAAACTACAACGGAGACCGAACATATAGCATAATGGGTTTCCAATTATGCAATAGATTATGGAACTGTTGTTTACAGAGGTGTATAAATTCAGTAAATAATAATAATAAAAACTCATCGTAACTTACCTGTTACAATCTCGAGTTACGGTGTATTAAAAGACTGATCGTTTTAATCTCAGGTGTAAACAGAACGTTTACCGAGCCAGATCGACCCAACACTCCACCATTCAATGTTGCTAGGGGTAATCCGGATATCGATATTGGTTCGACTTCAATTTTATCTATTATAATTTATCTAATTCGATACAAAGTTGAAAGAGATTAAAAGTAATATACGAAAAATCTTTTTAATATTATGACTTTCTGTTTAAGAATATTGAGTTGTGTTATCAAATAAACTTTTGAGATCCCCTTAATCTGTGACCTCGATATTGGTCCCCAGTAAAAGACATTGTATTGAACAGTCTGCAGTACACACTGCATTATATCAAAACGTTAAAACACCTTTTGAATCAATATCTTGTTTAAAGCCTGAGCGCTCTCGACGACAGTAGTCTTTTATCTTTGGCTATTTTAAAATGTGTATTGAGTCTTGAGATTACTATTCGTTTTATCAATGAAGGAATTAAATATCTTAAACTGACAACGAAATGAGTATCGTCTGGGCAATTTAATTAGCAGACAATTGATTTAATATCTTATTTAATTATCTTTTATAAAAGTACGCAAGACTCCTTTTAAAGGGGAATAGAATTTAACACATAATTTAACACTTGTGTGATAGATGGTGCATACATTGTATGTGTCAAAGAAAAATAATCTAAATACATTGTTTATCTCGACTTTGAAGTGTTTCTTTATGAAATACACGAAACCAGAAACGCTTTACAACAGAAAGTATTTTCATTTTTTCTTTTTTCTCTCTGTTTTTGAAGGGGGGGGGGGGAGCTGTAGAAAAAAAAATGCTCGGACAAACTTTTTTGATAAACTCCCTCCTCATAGTTTAAAAATCATACAAATGTATTTCGGGTCGGTGTTTTTTTAACTAGCTCACTCGGCTCTGTTTAAACTATAAGAACTCATTTTGAATTTTCATATATTACTACAGTATTACATGTACATGTATAACCTTCTTTCACGAAAAGAGGGTTGGATGGATATGAGGAACAAGTTCTATTACTTCCTCCGTGTGTGTGTGTGTAAGGGTGTGTGTGTGTGTGTGTCTGGAAGGGGGCTTCACAATTTTTGGGGGTAGGGGTGTGCATTGACATTGGCATTGACATTCACCCTTTTCATGGTCATATAATTCAAATCTTCAAATTATATACCTATAAAAGGCCCTACACACATGTATTTATCAATTTGCATTAGCAAAAAATGTTTCATTTTGTTTTATCCCACCCTTTTTTGATGGCAGGCATATCAGTGCCTGATTTATGGAATGTTTAACTTTAGGGGGTCAGTTCTTGCATAATATGATGCCAAAGATTTTTGTGTTCTTTAGAAGTTTTATCTAGTCTCTTCTGACCCCCTAACTATGTGTATTTTTGTTTTGCGTCGTTTACTTGAATAAACGACAATTTTTCACTTTCAATACTGCTGTTATTTTCTCTTAATCCCTCAAAAAACTAGCTCAGTTGACTTGGCTTCGGACTTGTAGGAATAAAAAAAGGAACATAAATGTATTATTTATCTTACCGCATTTTCCATCGTTTTAATTAGAATAGGAGAACAATAGTGCAAGAAAATATTATAAAATTAGGATTTTAATAAACTCGTGTAAAGTAAAATGTCGCACGTGAATCTAATCACGTCCAGCAGCTGAGTTAAATCCATCGAAAAAGGGGGGGGGGTGTCGAATTGTAATTTATTTTATGAAAAAAAGACTTTTTTATTCCTGTTCTATTCTTTATTTGATACAATGACTAAAAATGGTATCAATAATGATGTTTAAGTGTCTGAGAAAGTAACTTTTTAATTAGAGCTGATTAAACATGATTCAAAAGTTCTTGATATTTTCTTTTTACTAACATACATGTGTAGAAAGCAATCTGACTGCGCTTACATGTACATGTACATCTTCCGATTCGTAAAATGGTATCACATTCCGTACATCAAATAATGACAAACAAGTAACAAATGCGTGTATAGAAATTTTCAAATATTAAAATGAGCTTTTTTTAAACCAAAAAAATTGATAATTTAAATAACTAACACTATATAATACAATTATTCATAAACCGAATAATATACTTTTTTATGAATAATTATACGATAACATTGTCGAAAGTGACTAGTATCACCTGTAATACATATAAACCTGTAATTCTAAGTTCTGATTTTTATAATTTTTCAACTGATTGCTGATATATCATAGCTTCTTTCCTCTATATCTATGTGAATATCTCCTTTTCCATACATGTGTAATTATGGAGAGAACTAATATAGGCCATTTTTGCCTGCTGTACAATCCATATTCATTGTATATACTTCTACGTATATCGTGAATTAAATACTTCTTAAACTAAACTAAACTAATTTTGGGTTTAATTGAACTGATCTAAAAGAACCATCCCAATAATGTGTTTTAAACTCTATTTACTTAAAACAAAACTTAGCTGTCAGTAAATCAGAACTCCTACTTCAGATAATGGTCATTAACATTACAATGTCAATTGAAATTTAAACTTTATAACAGAATTCTAAACAAAAGCTGACCTTTTATTGCACTTTTGATATAAATTTATAAATAACGTGATATATATCACGATACCACACTACATCGCTCAATGTTTAACCAAACAGAAACTTCAACCCCTCACAGTTTAAAAGACTTGACGTCAATTAGTTCAATTATTGTACATGATATTTTAATTCTCAAATAAATCCGAAAACCGGATGTTGAATGAGATTTTTAATTCCTCAGTGATGTAACTTGAAAATAAAAGTTTCGCTACAACAAGCCATTTTTATTTAACGTTTTCCGGAAGTTCCCACGCGAAGCAGAAACTGTTTGATCTATCCAATGGTTGCTGTCAGGAAAAATTCTATTGATTTATAGAGTCTGGAAAACAACGATCTGGGGGACACTAGTTAGTGACAGGGAACTGTAAACACCAGGGTAAGTTTTCCATTGCTGTATTTACATTACAGATTCTCAGACTGTATGCACAAAAATCGTAACAATTTTTAATTTTGTTTTATATAAAAATCATTGTTCGAGTTTGTCTGTACAATAACTTAACGTTAGATGTTATACATTTAATTTAATCGATGTACGTATTTTGTTTTTCTGGATAAAAAAAAAAATGTAAAAGTAATGAAATCTGTCAAATAGGATTTTTACTCATTATCTACTTACCAGATAGCAAACACTGCAGCAATATTCCACTTCACTACATCAACATTTCTTGGTTTTGAATGTTTGTAAACTTTAATGGCTGAAGTTTAAAGCAAATTTTCTTCTTTGTTCGTCATCTAGAATCCCAAGGTATTGTCTACCTTTAAGTTAGATTCTAGCGTCAGAAGTAAAAATTATCGTTTATTGTCTTTTCTTTTTCTTATTGTCAGGAAGTTGTAATGAAGAATATATGCAGCTTAATTAAATATAGAATATTTTAAAATATTCAGTTTTGTTTAATGTATCCAAAACTTTGATTTTAATCCTAGTACATATTTTTATCGAATTGATCAAATTGTGTTTTGAATGTTTGGTATCAAATGCAGATTGAAGAATTCCGAGAAATTGCTTTTACTTGATATTTTGAGGTTATATGGCTTATGTACTTTAAGATATTGGTTAGGATATTAGGAGTTTATTAATATCCAATGGCTAACAGAGCCAAGATATTTATAAACCATTTATTACGACTGGAAATGTCAATTATACAATCCTCTGTTCATGTCGCAAAATAACGGGTTTTATTTTTATACTGATCAAATGTCTCTATGTTAACACAATTGCAGATACACAGAATTCTACATCAAAATCGATTTTTCCGTGGATCGAGTTTATTAAACAAAACCAAACATCGCGATGATTATTTCCGTTTTCCCACTTTCAGAGAGAGAGAGAGAGAGAGAATTATTTGAAAAAAAAGTTGATTTTATCATTATTATATGCAATGGATAGTCTAATAGCTAATTGCATAATAATGCATTTGTCCATGGAGGTATATATATGTAGCTTAAGTATTTTCTTTTTAAGATAATTATGCAGACAAAAAAATAGTATGGAAGACCAGTTACTTCGAGATACCAGAGCACACGAGAATGACAGTGTAAATTGCAGGTGTTCTCGAAATGACGTCAAAGGTGACGCTAGCTCAGAATGCTGTCATCGAAATGAAGAGGAGAATATACAATCCAATAATAACAAAGTCCGCCTAAAATCATCAAACCGAAGATTTTTTAAGGATCAGGTAAAAAGAAAAAGTATTAACTAAAGAATGTTATGTACAAGTTTTTTCTTTTAAAATAAAACACAATAAATATCCATACATGTATTTCAGTTTTATGAGAAAAATGATATTTATTGAGAATTCATATTTTTCAGGAATCCCCTGTTTCTGAAAATAGTCGCTGTTTGTTAGGTCTTTCAATTTTGTCTGTCATATGCTTCTGTCCTACGGGGATTTTTGCAGTGATTACAGCGGCAAAGGTAATCTTCTAGTTCCTATGTCTTGCAATTTGGGTAGCAACTATTTATTGTTAAAAATCATTTTTTTTTTAATAAAATGCTACAAATTGGCACAATAAAATCCATTGGGAAAAACAGTCATTTGCTAACCAGTAATGAAAGAAGCCAGACGGTGATAAAACAAGATTAATTGCTCTTTTCCTATATAAACTGTATTTTTAGTTGACTCAGAAACTTATTTAAATTATGCACATTTCAAACTGACGTTGGGTAAATAAGTAACATTTTCTTCAGAAAATATGGAAGATACATATACGTCACATATTTTATGAAAAAGAAAAAAGAAAAAAAAGTCCAAAAACAGACCTTAGAGAGCAACTTAAGTGTAGGGGGTGGGGGCACAACCAAACATTTTCAGTTTGGGGGCACAACTAAACAAAAACTCCTTGACAAGCAAAAAAAAAGGTCATCAGACAGGCACATCCATTTAGTTTATACATGTATATTTTCACAAGGGGTTTCATTGAATCAAAAGTCAAACAGAAATGTTACTCGTCATTTATTTGTAAAGAATATATACAGATTTTATCTTATCAAAAAGCTAAATTCCCTTTGGTGTTACATGACATGTAATCCTTGAAGATTTGATTTGCTCAGATGTACATGATGTTTCGTAAGCATTCTTGAAATGTTCTAGCTATGTTGGTTTAAGTTCAATAAACAAAGGAATAGAGATAATACAAGTAAGATCTGAAATGAAAATTCGTTTTATTATGAATTTTTGATCTTACATATACTTCACAGTCTAGATCAACAAATATACTAACTTCCCTGTCAAAAAATACATATGAACTTCTCTTACAATCAGAGAATAACTACAGCGTGATCATCTTTGCATACTGGGGTATACTCATTTAATGACTCTAATGTAAAAGAAAAGAAAATGCTAAAGTTTCATCTTAACATGGTTCGTTTCTTTACTATTGTAATAGCAAAGCTGCAGTATACTTTATGTAAAGAACATATATTTGTTTGCAGCTTTGAACAGAGAATTTTATTGTAAAACTTGCATAATTGACTTTTTACATATATGTGTAAATATGGAATAATAATAATATTTTCTTTTGTAGTTGCAAAAGGCAAGAAAGGTTGGAAATGAGACGTTGATAAGGACGCTTACTTCTCGGACGAGAATGCTGGTATCTATGTCATTAGGAATCTGGATTGTCATTTTAGTCTTTTGTTTGATCATTTATTTTGTTAATATATTTGGCATAAGAAGTTACTTCACATAAAGTCATAATACGTCACGATTTGTTGTTTATTTTTCATGAATTCTTTCATACTATTGCAATAATACACATTAAAAGTATTTCAATTTACACCCTTTCCTGATTTCCTAATATTTTTTTTCAAAAGAAATGTGGAGATACATATAATGAACAGTAATCAAGCTCAAATTCCATTAAAACAAGACAAATCGGGAGCAGAGCAATTGTGGACCTTCAAAAACAGAGGTGGGATCAGGTGCCACGGAGGAGTGAGCATTCCCTGTCATGTGTACCTTGTCATGATCGGGAAATAACGGGAAAATGCTTCGACAATTCAATGGCCTGACAATTAAAGTGAAAAACGTCAGTCAGCATATGACTTAATGATAGATTGTATTTGCTGACAAGGCCATTGTATCGAACATAGAACTTATGAATTGATGACTTTAATTGTTAAACGAGACTGTTGATATTCTTGTTTTATCAACTTGTTTGTCAATAACTTACCTGGTTTAGAAATTGTTCATACGTAGAGCAAGCTCTTGCGTATCGAATATCGAATCATTTGAGAGATATAAACCCCATATGACAAACTCATATATATATATATATATATATATATATATATATATATATATATATATATATATATATATATATATATATATATGAGTTTGTCATATGGGGTTTATATCTCTCAGTTGATTCGATACGCAAGAGCATGCTCTACGTATTTGGATCGCTGTGGAAATAAACAGTTTACTATATTTCCTTTTTACAAACTTTCAAATGAAAGTGACATCCGGAGACGCGAAAAAGAAAAACATTTCATACATATTTTCAAACCTAAACTTAACAATTTATCGTAATCGTAATCACAATTGTACATATTGTTTCCATTCTACAAATTTCCCGCATTGTTTAACTATGACGTCACTATAGACGCTAGAATTTGTGTTCCACTTATTATGACGTTATGTTGCTGTGTTACCTATTGTAAAGCTTCTGAAGATTGAAAATGAAAGCGCTAAAGCTTTACTAAACGTTTTCGTGTTTCATTTTTAAAATTGTACCTATAATTTACCGAGCACTGTGGATTTACATTTATTTAAGGAAAGAATTTAATAGCTACCCATTTTATACGGTATAAACTGGGTTGGGGCAGTTTACGCTTTATAAACCGCGAAGCGGTTTATAAAAAAGCGTAAACTGTTCCAACCCAGTTTATACAGTATAAATTGGGTAGCTATTAAATTCATTCCTTATAGTTTAATTTTCATTCATTTGGAGTAAGAAAAAAATATGATTGTCCTTAAAAAATGACTCCATTTGTACAAAATTTGAATGTAACGTCAGGCGGATCGATACGTTTTTGACTAAAGTTATTGTGACGCAACCCATTTTATACTATATAAAGTAAATTTTTTATCCAATCAAATACAGCGTTACAACCAGAATTAAATTATATATATATATATATATATATATATATATATATATATATATATATATATATATATATATATATATATATATATATAATTTGACCTTTTTATTATTATTTGTCATAGTAAGGCCACCTTCGCTGTAGAAGTCGAACAATATTGGACACATAGAAAAAAAAAAGTATTTACCATTTACATATGATAATTATACACTTACCACGTTGCAATGTTTGAAATATTCTCTTAAGTAAATTGTACACATTGATGATTCATGTAGTCTATATAGGTTGAGGAGCGACAACTCCAGATAAAGAATTTAGGTGTTCACTGTACATTCTGCATGTAAATATTTTTGTTTTACGCCTTTTTGAGAATTCGTTATTATATACACTCATATTGTGCAAAAATCAAAAAATAGGAACATTAATAAATGCTTAAGCATTTGAGCATGAAATAACACCAATTTAAAAACTCAAAACAGAAGCACAAACTTCCAAATAAGTCATAATATGTGGTGCATTATGAAATATTGCACCTAAATAGAGGGACGTCTCTATAAATTATATGAGTTGTTATGAGAATAGCATTTGACGAGAATGTACGCGACATGATCGGCCGCTAGGTATGAGTAAATTATACCGACACTTTATAAAGAAAGTTTGTGTATTGTCGTTATCCCTCCGACGTTCGTCTGTCACACTTCTTTCTTCCTGTAATTCTCTTACAATTTGAGCAGACCAGTAACCAATTCATCTTTTGGAATGTGATAGTTGGTGTCCTGCAGATGTGCAATTAGGTTTTGATGCGTTTTCATTTTCAACCTGGGAACCAAATGGGAGTTGAAAAACCACGGTTTTTTCCTACAAAACCCTGGTTCCCAATGCTCCTCTGACATTTATGCAGTAGCCATATATTCTTTTGCAAGATGATTGGTGGTGTCCTGTAGATGTGCAATAGGGTTTCGGAATTTTCATTTTCACCCTAGAGGCCAAATGTGGGTCGAATAACGATGTTTTTTTTATTTTACAAAATCCTTGTTCCATAACTCACACAAAATAAAATAGTAGCCATCTCATCTTTTGCAAGATGATTGGGGCGTATTTTGCAAATGTGCAATAAGGTTTTGGAATAATCATTTTCACCCTAGGGGCCAAATGACGTTTTTAAGTTCCAATTTGGGCGGTTTTCTCTTCTTCTTTTTTCCTTTACAGAAAAAAATATTTTTTCTAAAAATCCCTTTTTTAAAACCAGAATTTATTTCATCACAATCCTCACTATCTTTAATCATAGACTGGCAATGAATCAATTGTTTGAATTACTAAAATGCGAGGCCCAGAGTCATATGCTCACCTGTGCATTTTATGCTCAATTTGATACATGTATAAATATATTTTATGTAAATTAAATCTTTTGTGGCTTATTGAATACCCAGGTACAAGGGTGCTATAGCGTACACTTTCATGTGGGTAGTAGTCTTACTAAAGCATCGATATCTAGATGAAAATTGTGGTAAAAATTTCAACCTTTTGGATGTCACATTTAGAATAGGACATTATGTTTACTGTATAAACATTACTGCAGATTGTGGGTCGATGCTTAAAGCAAATATCAAA
This sequence comes from Saccostrea echinata, assembly GCF_033153115.1. Classification (NCBI taxonomy): domain Eukaryota; kingdom Metazoa; phylum Mollusca; class Bivalvia; order Ostreida; family Ostreidae; genus Saccostrea; species Saccostrea echinata. The sequence goes on along the minus strand of NW_026889813.1, from coordinate 3,772,663 downwards.
TAGTAATCGTTAAACATTAAAAAAAAAAAATCATTTATCGCTAAAATGATCCCCCCCCCCCCCAAAAAAGAAAAATAGCGTCACAACAATTTAAGCAAGTACTATAGCAATAATGAACGTAGAAGACAAACCAGGGCTATATTGATCAAGAGTATAACGTCCTATAAAGCATTAGCCAGGACTCTAATAATGTTTAAAATTTACAATTATTTATATTTTAATTAATACGGCTAGCTCTGAACTTCTGCATTTCCAGATCATTTAAAGCCGCAAGGAGCCAGCTGACATGAAGCTTAAATGACGTGCATCTTTTATTTTGTGGGTGAGATTTAACCTTTCCAAATCCTTAACGTATTTCCTTAAGTAGCAAGCAACAAACAAACATAAGGTTCATAACGTTAGCATGTAATGGTAAAATATCCTAATAAACAAACTGTGTTCAAAACATGCATGTACCGATTTTCCGAAAACAACTAACCTAGATGTACCCAATATCAAGATAAAAATGTTGACACACTTCATCGTAATCTTAAAAAAACCTGATCGACTCCGGTGACTTTGTACATGTAATATATCGATGTTTATGATTCAAGGCTTTCTTATTGTACAAAAACTTCCTTTTACAGGAGGAATCCACATTTTTAACTAGATAATAACTAATCGTAAATATATAGACAATTAGACACACCCACAGTAATTTCACAATGATTTTCTTCCTTCATCATACATTTTTTCCAAAATATCCAAAATCGTAAAATCATCAGTAGTGACTATGACAAGTAAACAAGGAGCAAAGAAATAAATCAACAAAAGACACAGATTTAAGATTGGAAAATTCATGTATAACTATGCTGTAAATAGTAACAGTTTTCAAATTTTTGCACTGTAATTCTGACATTGTATATCTAGATCAAAGCATCAGCGGAACGTTTATTTCAGAGTTCCAATATACATCATCTTGGAAGAAATATTTATACAATATGTAATATATTTCATATAAGATCAAATTTTTCTTTACATAAGAATTAGTACAACCTGTACAATCAGTATGCATATACATAATATTATACACAATTCACTTTGTTGTGTTACTTAGCAAAGATCGAAGTATACTGTATTATACATGCGCACTTTCAGGATTTTTCAAAGTTATCTAAATTATATAATTAAGTAACCAAAAGAAAAAATGACCTCGGAACCCCTTAAAACACGGCCCTCTGGTAAAATGGTATTGAGAGTCATTTATAAGCATTTTTATGTTTTTATAGGAAGTACACCGATTGAAGATACCCCGGCTTTTCCCCAAGTTCAAAGTTTTTAATTTTTCTAACTTGCTTGTCAAATGATTTCTGAGTCGGAATTTCTTTTTGCGTAGACGTGGACCCATCCTGGAAAAAAAAATCATGGATCCGCGCAAGTTACATAAGGGGCAGTCTGGATTTTTTGGAATCCCTTCAGGTTTGCTGTGCCCACGGCCACGTGTTCGAACGTATGAAAAATTTCCAAGATTCTGATAGAGTATGGATGAAATATCAACAGAATCCGTGTAAAACAGTTCAACGTTTACCCCTAGTGTAACAAATAATTCAGTATCATCCACCATGATGAAGGGGTTGTCAATAGTTCTTTTAAATAGTGTCGTTTACAGAAGGAATCTGCACAAGAGCCCGGTGACGTTATTGCCAACTTGACGTAATGGTCCTTATAATGACAGTAAAATTCAGCGAAATACACATTCTTCCTGTTATAATATATAACGTTGGATGCAGCCGTTATTATTTCATTTCCAAAATAGGAGGTTATAGGTGGCTGAAGTGAAGTTTTATTGAGAATACAACCGAAGAAAAGTCAAAATAGGTTCCAGTTAATAGAAGAACGTGGTTCTCATTTGTGGTCTATTAAGTCCTCCTATTTCATCCCAGTACTGTGTCGGTTTATCCCGCCACACATAAGGTAGAGGAGCGAATCTGTAATCATTCTCCCGTATGTATTTCTCGCTTCGTCTGATTGATTGATTGATTGTATGTTGATTTATGTCCCGTTCAAAAATTTTTCACTCATATAGAGACGTTACTATATACCGGTGAAGGGCTTCAAATTTAGACCTTTACTCGGCACTCAGGGCCATTGAGGGTTCTTTATCGTGCCAACGCCTACTGTGACACGGGACCTCGTTTTTAAGGTCTCATCCGAAAGTTCCGCAACTTTCACTTCAAAATGCCGAGCGCTTGGCGAAGGAGCAGTTGCTACCTATTTTTATCGACTTGGGTCAGTCGTAGCCGTGATTCGAACACACGACCTTCCGATCACAGAGCGAGCGCAATACATTATACCCTTACGCGTCGCCGGTAAAACTCAGTTTGCGACCGTTAAATCAGCATCAAAAGAATTACATTTTTAGACTAAGAAAATAGTACAATGCTTGACGTCCCATGGTGTATGAGTGCTTAAACTGCTCAGTACTACTTTTTACAGGAATGCATAAATCATGGGGAAGATAAAATATTTGATAAAAATTATAAAAATCTTATTCAACGTATTATTGAGCCTTTAAAGAGGTTCATGTGACCATTGTATACGTAAAGTTGTATTACAGAGGGTATTTTTCTCGTTATTTTCTTTCTCCCAAACAAGGTTTCAAATTGCCAAATTACTTGAAAAACACCCACCTGTGGTCTGACACCCACCCCCTTCTGGGATTTTCAAAATTATTTAGATTATATAATTAAGTTCCCAAAAAATTACATCGGACCTCTAAAATGGTATAGAGAGTCATTTATAAACATTTTTATGTTTATATATAGGAAGTACACTGATTGAAACTATCCCAACGTCCCCATGTTAAAAGTTTTCAATTTTTTTAACTTGCTTGTCAAATGATTTCCTAGTCAGAATGTCTTTTTGCGTAGACATGGACCAATCTTGGAAAAAATTCATGGATCCGCGCAAGTTACATAAGGGGCAGTCTGGATTTTTTGGAATCCCTTCAGGTTTGCTGTGCCCACGGCCACGTGTTCGAACGTATGAAAAATTTCCAAGATTCTGATAGAGTATGGATGAAATATCAACAGAATCCGTGTAAAACAGTTCAACGTTTACCCCTAGTGTAACAAATAATTCAGTATCATCCACCATGATGAAGGGGTTGTCAATAGTTCTTTTAAATAGTGTCGTTTACAGAAGGAATCTGCACAAGAGCCCGGTGACGTTATTGCCAACTTGACGTAATGGTCCTTATAATGACAGTAAAATTCAGCGAAATACACATTCTTCCTGTTATAATATATAACGTTGGATGCAGCCGTTATTATTTCATTTCCAAAATAGGAGGTTATAGGTGGCTGAAGTGAAGTTTTATTGAGAATACAACCGAAGAAAAGTCAAAATAGGTTCCAGTTAATAGAAGAACGTGGTTCTCATTTGTGGTCTATTAAGTCCTCCTATTTCATCCCAGTACTGTGTCGGTTTATCCCGCCACACATAAGGTAGAGGAGCGAATCTGTAATCATTCTCTCGTATGTATTTCTCGCTTCGTCTGATTGATTGATTGATTGTATGTTGATTTATGTCCCGTTCAAAAATTTTTCACTCATATAGAGACGTTACTATATACCGGTGAAGGGCTTCAAATTTAGACCTTTACTCGGCACTCAGGGCCATTGAGGGTTCTTTATCGTGCCAACGCCTACTGTGACACGGGACCTCGTTTTTAAGGTCTCATCCGAAAGTTCCGCAACTTTCACTTCAAAATGCCGAGCGCTTGGCGAAGGAGCAGTTGCTACCTATTTTTATCGACTTGGGTCAGTCGTAGCCGTGATTCGAACACACGACCTTCCGATCACAGAGCGAGCGCAATACATTATACCCTTACGCGTCGCCGGTAAAACTCAGTTTGCGACCGTTAAATCAGCATCAAAAGAATTACATTTTTAGACTAAGAAAATAGTACAATGCTTGACGTCCCATGGTGTATGAGTGCTTAAACTGCTCAGTACTACTTTTTACAGGAATGCATAAATCATGGGGAAGATAAAATATTTGATAAAAATTATAAAAATCTTATTCAACGTATTATTGAGCCTTTAAAGAGGTTCATGTGACCATTGTATACGTAAAGTTGTATTACAGAGGGTATTTTTCTCGTTATTTTCTTTCTCCCAAACAAGGTTTCAAATTGCCAAATTACTTGAAAAACACCCACCTGTGGTCTGACACCCACCCCCTTCTGGGATTTTCAAAATTATTTAGATTATATAATTAAGTTCCCAAAAAATTACATCGGACCTCTAAAATGGTATAGAGAGTCATTTATAAACATTTTTATGTTTATATATAGGAAGTACACTGATTGAAACTATCCCAACGTCCCCATGTTAAAAGTTTTCAATTTTTTTAACTTGCTTGTCAAATGATTTCCTAGTCAGAATGTCTTTTTGCGTAGACATGGACCAATCTTGGAAAAAATTCATGGATCCGCGCAAGTTACATAAGGGGCAGTCTGGATTTTTTGGAATCCCTTCAGGTTTGCTGTGCCCACGGCCACGTGTTCGAACGTATGAAAAATTTCCAAGATTCTGATAGAGTATGGATGAAATATCAACAGAATCCGTGTAAAACAGTTCAACGTTTACCCCTAGTGTAACAAATAATTCAGTATCATCCACCATGATGAAGGGGTTGTCAATAGTTCTTTTAAATAGTGTCGTTTACAGAAGGAATCTGCACAAGAGCCCGGTGACGTTATTGCCAACTTGACGTAATGGTCCTTATAATGACAGTAAAATTCAGCGAAATACACATTCTTCCTGTTATAATATATAACGTTGGATGCAGCCGTTATTATTTCATTTCCAAAATAGGAGGTTATAGGTGGCTGAAGTGAAGTTTTATTGAGAATACAACCGAAGAAAAGTCAAAATAGGTTCCAGTTAATAGAAGAACGTGGTTCTCATTTGTGGTCTATTAAGTCCTCCTATTTCATCCCAGTACTGTGTCGGTTTATCCCGCCACACATAAGGTAGAGGAGCGAATCTGTAATCATTCTCTCGTATGTATTTCTCGCTTCGTCTGATTGATTGATTGATTGATTGTATGTTGATTTATGTCCCGTTCAAAAATTTTTCACTCATATAGAGACGTTACTATATACCGGTGAAGGGCTTCAAATTTAGACCTTTACTCGGCACTCAGGGCCATTGAGGGTTCTTTATCGTGCCAACGCCTACTGTGACACGGGACCTCGTTTTTAAGGTCTCATCCGAAAGTTCCGCAACTTTCACTTCAAAATGCCGAGCGCTTGGCGAAGGAGCAGTTGCTACCTATTTTTATCGACTTGGGTCAGTCGTAGCCGTGATTCGAACACACGACCTTCCGATCACAGAGCGAGCGCAATACATTATACCCTTACGCGTCGCCGGTAAAACTCAGTTTGCGACCGTTAAATCAGCATCAAAAGAATTACATTTTTAGACTAAGAAAATAGTACAATGCTTGACGTCCCATGGTGTATGAGTGCTTAAACTGCTCAGTACTACTTTTTACAGGAATGCATAAATCATGGGGAAGATAAAATATTTGATAAAAATTATAAAAATCTTATTCAACGTATTATTGAGCCTTTAAAGAGGTTCATGTGACCATTGTATACGTAAAGTTGTATTACAGAGGGTATTTTTCTCGTTATTTTCTTTCTCCCAAACAAGGTTTCAAATTGCCAAATTACTTGAAAAACACCCACCTGTGGTCTGACACCCACCCCCTTCTGGGATTTTCAAAATTATTTAGATTATATAATTAAGTTCCCAAAAAATTACATCGGACCCCTAAAATGGTATAGAGAGTCATTTATAAACATTTTTATGTTTATATATAGGAAGTACACTGATTGAAACTATCCCAACGTCCCCATGTTAAAAGTTTTCAATTTTTTTTACTTGCTTGTCAAATGATTTCCTAGTCAGAATGTCTTTTTGCGTAGACATGGACCAATCTTGGAAAAAATTCATGGATCCGCGCAAGTTACATAAGGGGCAGTCTGGATTTTTTGGAATCCCTTCAGGTTTGCTGTGTCCACAGCCACATGTTCGAACGTATGAAAAGTTTCCAAGATTATGATAGAGTATGGATGAAATATCAACAGAATCCGTGTAAAACAGTTCTACGTTAACCCCTAGTGTAACAAATAATTCAGATTCATCCACCACGATGAAGGGGTTGTCAATAGAATTAAGTTTTTTTAAATAGTGTCGTTTACAGAAGGAATCTGCACAAGAGCCCGGTGACGTTATAACCAACGTGACGTAATGGACTTCGTAATGACAGTAAAAATCAGCGAAATACACATTCTTCCAGTCATTATATATCAAGTTGGATGCAATCATTAATCTTTCATTTCCAAAATAGGAAGTGGTAGGTGGTTGAAGTGAAGTTTTATCGAGAGCACATCCGAAGAAAAGTCCATAAAGATTCCCGTTTATAGATGACCGTGGATCTCCATTGTGGTCTTTTAAGTAGGGAATCATAAATCTTTCTATTTTATCCCAGTACTGTGTAGGTTCATCCCGCCACACATAAGGTAGAGGACCGAATCTGTAATCATTCTCTCGTATGTATTTCTCGCTTCGTCTGAAGAGCTCGTCGATTTCGCTTCTCGTTAAATCTAATGAATGAATATAATAATATGCTGCAAAATACATCAGTCACACTTTATTTCATGTACAAAGATATTGGCGATTGGACAATTTAAGTTTTTCAATTTTCTCAGCAATAAAATGTTTGGAGCAGTTTTTGACTTTTAGCTGAGGTGTAAACTTAGGAACAATAACGTTTTATTCAATCCTCTTATGAATCGAATATTTTTCATATATTTTACATAAACTACATGTTCCTTAACTTTTTATATTAACTTTAAAAAATATACTGGAATATTATAATGTACTCACGGTGTCGAGGTCTGTACCAGGAAGCCATTACTGCATTTTGATAACAGTCTGGCTTAAGATCAAACTACATGTATATATAACAGGTAATACTTTGTTTTTAAACATACATTTATATACAAATATATACATGCACAAGGTCACAATGAATAAAATACTATAAATAGACGTGAAAATTTGAGAGATTATTAATAACTAATCTCGGTTGTAAAGCCCAAAAATTAAAAAAATTGTGTTCATTCTGAGGAACACGATTGTTTCAGTATGGTTTCCTCTTCCCTCACATGTACACACACATACAGAGAGAGAGAGAATTGCCAAACTGAAAGTAAAAAAAAAACGTTTTTTTCGAATAAAAAGGGATTTTTTATTAATACATGCACATACACATTTTATTTTGCAGAAAAGGTGACTCGTGGAAAAGACATGTAAAGACTGCCATCTACATTGTATGTAAAAATAATAATATTGAGGAAAAAGACTTAAATAGTACATGTATATTACGAATATGTAATTTCCTGTAGTCTATTTGCTCTAAATGATAAGTGATGTTTTTATTCAAATTTTATCAGTAACTGATAATATTTCACTTTATGTGTAATTTTATAAAACAACTCATGTTTTCATTCCACAACATAAGAGAAATAACGTTTTTCAAAAGTAATTTTACTGATATTTTGCAACATACTGAGAAACAATAAAATGTTGAGTCTTTGGTACTTAGCAGGAATTCGGTACAGGGACAATACTGTTCAGCAACATGCAATAACCACATGGCAACAAGCTTAAGCAAAACCCTATCAGTTCTTGATAGCTGAAAATGAACATAATGCTTACGCTGCTGAAAGTAGACATTCACTCAGACAATCAATCCAAATTACAAATATGGCATTCAGGGTTTTTTGGAATCCCTTTGAGCTTGCTGTGCCCGCGCCCACGTGATTGGATAAATGTAAACTTTCCAAGGTTATCGGCTAATATGGATGATATATTGATCGAATTTGTGTAAAAAAGTTCCACATTGACTCCAAGGGTTACTAACAATTTACTATTTATAACAGTGAGAAAAGGGTTATTCTTCGGTTTCAGCCTTACCAAATGATGCCGTTTACAGAAAACATCTGCGTCAGAACCCGATGACGTAATTACCAATGTGACATAATGGGTACCATAATGACAGTAAAAATCAGCAAAATACACATTTTTCCAAGCATTGTATATCACATATGGTGCAATAGTTAATCTTTCATTTCCAAAATAGGAGAAAGTGGGTGGTTGAAGTGACATTTTATCGATGGAGCAGTTGAAGAAAAGTCCATGTATGTTTCCATTGATAGGTGAACGTGGATCTCCATTACTGTTCTTTAAGTAAGGGATCATTAATCCCCCTATTTCATTCCAGTACTTTGATGGCTTGTCTCGCCAAAAATATGGTACAGGTGCAAATCTATCATCGTTTTCTCGTATATACTTTATACTTCGTCTGCAAAGCTCGTTGATTTCAGTTTTCGACAGATCTGCTCACAAATAAAAATATGATAGTTTTAAAGTACTAGTATCATAATTTTAATAAACTGAAGACCAAAAAAAATAATTTCTAAAGAATATTATCATTAAAAAATATGTCGTCATTCTCGGATATTTATACATGACATGTTCTTTATTTACTCAACAAGGTGACCTACTTCCTTTTCGAAGTCATCATGTACACATGAACATAAAATGTAGTTATTTAGGTATGAACGACAATATGAAACTATTTTATAAAGAACGTATATACTCACACCAACGTTGACGGGACTTTGACGCCATTTAATCAATCTGATTCAAGGCAGTAGTCCAGTTACTATATGCATTCCGGTAAACTGCGTAAAAGGTCAAGATTGCAGATATTAAAATGTTAAAAAACACCTAAATCGATGATCTACAACCTAGCTAGTGCATGCGCACCTCCCTCGGTGAAATCTTTAAATTTCTTGTTGCACATCATAAAAAAATTCTTTTTGTCACCCAAATTTTTCCATTATTAAAATAACCTCAAATTCATTCCATGTTTCTTTATAATAATATAATGTTTACTTGTCAACACGTAACAACCACTTTTTGATCTCCAATGAGTCCAAGTTCATTTGCACTTAAAAGACAGAACAACTTTGTTTTGTGAGAAAGGTCATTTATTCAATTTACCACAAATATATTTGATCAGTTGATGAAATTAGTGTCAATCATTGATTAACAAAAAAAATGACTGAATAAATGACAATAAATTTGCAAAGGTGGGGTTAAAAAACCGCCTATCAATAAAAATAACATCAGTATAATAAAATGTGATATACATACAATTTTGAAACCCAGATTTTTATTACAAGTCATAAATAAGTTGTAGAAAGCAACAAGTTGTTACCAGAATATAATTATAATAACTGAACAACGCAAAAACAAAAATTAGTTTGCTTGTGATTTAGGACTGATGAATTTTTAAACAAATTATAGCAGGGTGCTGGTGGGTGGGTAAATTGATTTCTCGTAAAAAATTTAGGTGCGTCTGGCAGCTATTAAAACAAAGAAGTGATTAAAGTGTGACTTCTCTAATCAAGATAAGATTTCAGTATAGGAGTACTTAGTTCCGATTGGATAAAATTAATTGGATTAACACTGGCCATTGCATACACAGTGTCCCTGCCATGCCAGATTGCAAATTCCATCTGATGACTTGTGTAATCATCTACCAGATGCCAACAATAATGATGCCCCCCACCTACATGTCTGGTGGCTAATTTCAAGACCTTAATCATTATTGTTATCACCAATGAGTATATAATTATAACAATAGTATCTCATTACAAAATTTGCTGCCAAAAATGTTTTTATTTACAATAAAATAAGTTTTTCATCAAGAGAAAATTACGTTTCAGTTTTCGCATTTGAACCATTTTATGGATTGAATTGCTTTTGTATAATGGACTTTTGCGAGAAGCACTGACTTTTACAGTTAACTGTTTACTTTGACATTTAAACCTGCATCATGTATGGAGGTACAGAATTGATAATAGATGGGAAATATTTCTAGTGGTCATAGGTATGGTGTTAGGGGCACTAACCTGTGAAGGCCGGAAGTTAAGGGTAGGGTGGTTGTCGTTTTCTTCATGGGCAATTTATTTGTGCTTTGAAATAACCCGTTATTTTCGTTTTAATTAAATTTTGACCTAAATATTTATATCGTAGAAGAGCTTCCGTACATAGTAAGCCGTCAACTGTGAAAGTCAGCGCTCCTCGCAACAGTCCAATATTAATAGCAGGTTCATATCTGTTTAGTATAATAACGAACCAATTTCTGAAAGTGTATGCGAATAGCACATATCCCCGTAAAGATATGAAAAGTTGAAAGTCCATTATCAGCAGAAGAAATGCCCAAATTGGACTAAAATATCTTTATGCATTGACTGTTCAACTTTTATATTCTTGTTATGGATCCGTAAGAAGAAATTTCAGTTTGAGGGAGTGGGGGGGTCAAAATTACTCAAAATTAGGGATAGATGTGACCTTTTGTCTTTGTATTCAGGCACATTTTGAAAGGGGGTCAACAATAGAGCGTGGGAACATCTTCAAATACGGAAGTGCAAGCCTTCACCTTTTCTGGTAGGGATGGGACACCAACATATAGAGACATCTGCTTATCATTATGAATGTTCATAAAATTGTCTTAAAAACCATGAATTTTAGATCATTTACTCAATACCTGCATTTGTGTTTAGAGGAAGAAGCATTTGCCGGTCTACTATCTTAATCATCACCTTGTAAACAGACCGGTTGTAACTTGGAGAAAAATTGATACGTTATCTCTAGAGACATCTGGACATGAGTAAATGTTAAATTCTATAAATCAAAAAAATTATATAATTCAGTGAATGGCAATCAATTTCAGTGTTCAATTCATGAACAAGGAAGGGTTCGTTCCAAAAATATGTATGCCTGAGTCAACTTAAATACAGTGCTGTTTACAAAAACTAAGGATGTAATTTGGACCATTTTGAAGACTCATTACACAATCTGATGTCAAAGTCTACAAATCAATGTATGTACATCTATTTTTAAAAGTTTGCGTTTTAATGTTTGTAGTAAGATAACACATTGATGATAATATAAACTGTGTACAAGGACATCTTAAATCTTATGTAACTTATATTCTACTGTATTTTCTATTTATTTATTTCAACATTCTAGAATGATCATAAAAAGTTATGTTCACCCTCCAGATGAATACAAGATTTGATTTTTTTTTTTTTGGGGGGGGGGGGGGGCACAGCCATACATTTTCAGTTGGGGGCACTATCAACTATCAGAAATTTCTTGACAAGCAAAAAAAAAAACGTCATCAGACGTTTTTCATGAGGGGGCACAAGCATATAGTAGCTAAGTTTTCTATAGTAATCTATATATCGGCAAAATTATTGGGGGGGGGGCACGCCCCTCACCCCAACCCCCCGGTTCCTACGGCCATGGTAGTACTGCATATACATTTATCACCACATTTTCGCGATGCCTTATTTTCGCGAGACTTCCACTTGGTATCAACAGACCAAGGACGGGCGAACAGGGCGAGCAAAATGCCTATGGTGCGACAAATATGAAGGTGTAAAATTAAATCTCAATTATAAAAATATTTTCTTTGATATTTCATCTAACATTAACGTATACTTTATTGAAAATCTACACAATATGTAAAAATCTCATAAAGATTGAAATTATTTGTCTATAAAATATTATTTACACACCAAAGAGGACAAAAATGACCATTTACTCATACTGTATTAACATAATTTTTCCATATGAGTGGGTCTTCGCTCCATTTTGTTTATCCTCAAAGTATGCGTAAAAATATACATTTTTAGTTAACAAAAACATGAAGCAAAGGCCCACTATACCTTAGAATTACACTTTTATCACACAACAGTCGTATTTTTCTGAGAAATACTTGAAGTCCATCAAGTCAAGGGTCAGATCACAAACATGATTTAAATGGAACTACTTGTCAAGAGCTGTGTAGCATAGTACTGTGGTAAATGTGTTAGTCTCAAATATATTTGAATGCCAGATACTCAAAATTTTATTGGGGTTCGAACCCCAAGAATACCACATTATTTTTTTATTAATAGAATATTTTTTGCAGAGAAAATTTCCTGCTGAAAGTTTTGTTTCAGTCATAATTTTATAAATTTCAATAATAAGAACTCTACTCAATACTAAATTCACAAAATGAATATCATAATTTTTAAGCAGGTGTACATGTAGTTATGGCCAATCTGCATGCCTTGTTTGCCCATCTCCTTTTCACAAATTTTATTAATATTGATGTAATCCATACGTGAAAAAAAAATACCGAGAATACGGTTAAATGCGTTTGTTCTCAATAATAAAATGCGTTTTACATTATTTTGACACCTATTTATTTAGTAATAATTACCGGTCCATAATTAAGTGAGACAGGGTGGATTTAAAAAAAAAATTCTTTTAGACGTTGCGCACGGTGTTGGTACTATAAAATCTGACTCTTTAGATATCGTAAAGAAACTGCCGTTTTCAAGATGTTAAAGCTACTGTAAATTAAAAATGAAATTATTTATTTTATCCAAGGTAATAAATTATTCTAAAAATTCTTTTTTTAATAATCTAAAAATATTTTAGTTATGATATGGTTTTATTCATTATTGGTTATTAAGGCGAAATTCCCCTGTCCAACGTTACATAAATTATTGTTCGCGCAACTACTAGATATAAAAAGATCCACTTCCAATCCTCTAAATTAAATGAAATTTAGGAAATACAATAATATGTATGCATTCTTTGTGATATTGTTGAATTTTTAACATAACTTTCTCAGTTTCTTGAGTTTGGGCTAAATCAACAGTGCGTAAGTAAAATGTCCAACTTTTTAGTGTGCAGTGTATAGATGGCTCTTAAAAAGTCATCAAAACTTGATTCTTAGCTAATAAAGGATCTTTATTGATTGAACAATTCCTGGCTCCCTGACTGGCTGAAATTCAACATTCTAGAATGATCATTAAAAGGTTTGTTCACCTTCCAGATGAATACAAGATTTGATTTGGGTTTTTTTTTATATATTCGACAAAAAAAATAGATCGAGAACTTCCAAATTGATACGATTTGTTATCATATTTATTTTAATTGTCCATTAACGAAATCCCGCACCTCTCACTGCATTCGACTAAATCTTCTGCATACTGTAATAGCCAAGAAAGATAACAATGTTTGGTATACGATTTTTTATTTATCAATTTCTAATCGCTAAAACTTTTTTTTTATAAAAAAGGTTGTTGCTTTTTCTGGAAAATATGAAGTTTAGTAAATCTCGGGGTACAATACTTACCTCGTCTTTCAGATAAAGTGAAAATAATACAGTGGAGTCGCCAATTCCGGGTCACTCGTGTGTACTGCATGCCATATGGTTAAAATTAAAGTGCAAAAAAACTTAATAAACACATTGGTCATGAACAATTGGTCTTTCTGTCTGTAATCAATAACAAATTTTTGAAAATCAACTTTAGTAGAGCATCCAACAAACGAAATTATGAATTATATTGAACAGCTCTTGAAGACAGGGATGTTTGAGCTTCGTTGACAGGCCGGCTACTTTCGTTTTTCTTCGCTGCAGCATGTTCTAGATAAACAATAACAGTTAGAAAGTATGGCACATGCATTCAGATTTAACTCAGAAGTCAATCATAATGATCACTGCTGAAATAAAATTACACTGATTAATAAATCAAACTGTGGCAGTTTCTCCAATTGCGGTTCATGTAATCTCATGACATGGAACATGTCAAAACTTAATGTACAAAACCTAGTGGCAGTCGTGTATTTACCTAGAGTTTTAATTAAAAGTTTTCTACCTGGAAAATATTTTAAAAAAAAAATGAGTTTACCTTCCAAATAATTTTTTTTAGCTTTAATTGTATTGTTTTAATCCTAATATTATTTTTATTCTGAATCCTCATTGTTATCTGTATTTTCATGTAAGGTCCAGAAAAATCAATTTTTCTGTAATATATTAGATGAAATGTGAGAGATTAGGCCAACATTTTTTTATTTTCTGTTTTACGGGAATTTTTTCCAAAAATTTGAGTCGGGGGGTCGAAATAAAAATAAAAATAAAAGTTCGAAATTTAAGCAGTCGGTCAGAAAAATAAAAATAAAATGAAAAAATGCAATAAAATTTTTTATTTTTAATTAAGGATTGAATTTTTTTTCTATGACCTTAATTTGTTAGGGAAAAAAGTGCTATTTGAAAAACTTATGTATACAAAACACAAAACTGGTACTGTTCTTATATCATTGAACTATTTTAAATTTAACTTTCTCTTAGATATTTGGGGCAGGGGGTGCATATCTAGTATTAACAGCTTGCAGTTTCTAACATTAATGCAAATCAAACATACAAATCTAAAGTCTTCTCTCAGTTGTCAAATACCCTAGTGTCACCACAGTAAAAATTATAGGACTTATGTCACACCCCTCATAAACTTTTCAGAATCTTGTATTTTTCCGTATTCAGCAAATTACAAGATCTAAGGATTTTGGACTAGCTCTGGCAAAGTTATGACAAAAATACAGTGAGACATTCAATGGATCAGCTAAAATAAATTAATTCACCGAAGTGCACGTGAAACATGATAAAAAAAAAGTTGTATAATATTTTATTCAGCGCAATTCAAATTAATATACATGGATACGTAGGTGGAAAAAAGTTCCCCAATCTCTCTATTGAAAACATATTTAAATTTCCTGAGTCTGTAGTATATTTGATCTCTTTTTATCCTAATATTTTTCTTTCTGAGCATGCTAACTTTTAGCATAATTGTAGAAAATATGTACATCTTTCCCATAGTCAATAGTATACACATGTAAAATACACACGACAATATTCTGTTTGCTGCAGAATTCAAAAAAAATAATTGTTGAAACTGGTTCTAATCCACAACTTTTGAATGAAAAAAAAAGAAAAAAAAAAGAAATCAGATCTTGAATCTAAATATTTGTAAGGGCGTATCGTTTACAACAACACTTTTCCCTAGTGGTAAAAATGTTGTTTTACTAAACAAGAGATTCACATCAGCTGAACACTGATGTACATTAATTTGTTACATAGCACGCCAAATTCAATAAAATGATATAAAAGGAAATAATGTCTTATATCAATCAAGAATATATTTTAGTAGGTTATTTTGAATTCCAATATTTGTCATAAAACGAGTGAAAGTTGTAACTCGAATTTCCTCAGTCACGCCGCTTTCTACCAGTTCTACAGTGTTCTGTTCTGTCGTTAATTGTAAAAGAAATCATTATTGTCTTAAAATTAAGTTTAAAAAAATCTTCAAGGCGTATTTCAATGTATTGAAGCAATTGTCAACGATAATACGTAATCAAAACCTTTCAAACCAAGCGGTTGACAGAACCTCAATTTCCACGTGGCTCTCTGCATAACATTTGATCAAGATTACTGTTTCGTCTTTTTCATTCAATCTTTCATTAAAAGTTAATCTGAAATTTATATTTTTCTAATATATGACATTGACATGTCACTTTTTAAAATGATTATTTAAAAAATATATGAAACCCCCCGATTCTGACATTTTGGCGCTATGCTGTGCAGTGGCTACTCAGACTTCGAATACTGTGATTGGATGAATATATTTACTTCAGCCAATGACAAAGCGCAGTTTGAAAGGCTTGTGAAAAGTTTATTTATATTTCTTTTATTTTTTCAGTGACTATAAATAAACTATCGGCGGGAGAAATAAAAATAAAACTTGAATTAGGGACTTTTATTTTTATTTCATTTTAGCCCAAATTAGGGTCGGCGCTCCCGTAAAACAGGACATTAAAAAAAGTTGGCCTTACAGCTAATCCCACTAGACAACCAGTTCTAAGCCCCCCCCCCCCCCCCCACCACCACCACCACCACCAACGCCTTCACAAAATGAAGAGTTGGTTGATACATGTAGGATAGTAAATTGAAAATTACACATTTTACAAAGATTTTTTATTCTGAACTCTATGACAAAAAAAAATACTGAATATTCAAGTGGACACTGAGATTAAATCATATTCTCAGTATACTTTTAACAGGTATAATATAGTCATTTTTTTTATTATTGTTGATTTTTTTACAGTATATTGCAATTAGTTGTTTTTTTTTACTAATTAAAACTGTTATTTCTGTGGTCATTTCTGTTTTTCCGAGCTGAATGAATTCTTTTGTGCTTCAACATCATGAAAATCATGTTTCGAAAAGATCTTAATGACTTAATATTACAAGACCATGAAGTCACACAACTTGGAGAAAATGATTCGCAAGTGGGGAAACGAGGCTTTTTTTTTTGTTTTGTTTTGTTTTGTTTTTTTTTTTGTTTAACGTCGAGAATTTTTCACTCAAATGGATACCGGTGGAGGGTTGCAAATTTTGACCTACATGTATATTCGGCATTCAGGGCCATTGAGCAGTGAGGGATCTACTGCTGCGACACGGGACCTCGGTTCATCCGAAGGACCGGAATCCACGTCCAGCAGTGGATTCGAACCAGCGACGTAAGGGTTAACTCCTTACCACACGACTCTAGAGCAATCGCTCTAACCACTGCGCCACGCGGGCAACATACGCCTGTAAATATTGTTCTTCGTGGGGTTCTTTCAACACTTTCAATACATATATTGTATAAAATATAAATCGAACAACTTTGCAAAATATCAACGAAACAGCCTGACGTGACCCGTAATTGACGACTTCACCGTACTTCTTAATCGGCACGAAGCATCGGGGGGGGGGGGGGCACACGTTTTCCCCAAACATAACTTTTTACTATTGAAAATGTTCATTGAAAGGCCGGTCCCCCTTTCACTTTTCGTTGCAGTAGAGAAATAAGGGTAATATAGTAGTGTATGAATAGAATTTCGTACATGTACTAAAACATGTTGGAACCCCCCACCCCAACCCCCTCCACCACCCATCCCACGAAATATGATTTTCGAGTTTGAACAATTTTCCTTTTTTTTTTTTTTTTTTTTGCTTGTCAAGTTTTTCCAGGTAAGTTGATTTTTCTTTCTCTGGCTAGCCCCCAACATTCAAAAACGATGCTACGTTCCTGGCTAAATCATCGTTTTGACCTCAAAAACAGAAATAATTGTGAAATAAATTGGACGAAAAGTTCAAAATCTTAACATAAAAAAAGTTTGGGAAATGGAATTTTCATTAATTTTCATGCAGTGATGAGCCATAAAATTAATTCCTACAATTAGTGAAAATCGATTTATCAAAGGGTCAGCAACTTTTCTAGATAGCTACAGTTTTCTATGGGGAAAAGGGAAAACTGTTGAATGGTTAGCTTTATTTGTACATAAAGGGCCATGCCTCTAACAAAATGGGTCAAAATCACATGAATTTCAGTTTAATTAAAAAAAAAATCTTCCAGAAAAAAGAATGTTAAGCACTTTTTTCAGTTAATAAAGTACTACCTTACAAAAAGGATTAAATTTTATTAACGTTATGTTGATTTATCTGGAAATCTTGTTTAAAATGCATAAAGTTGACAAAATTTCAATATAAAAACAGTAAATTATTTTTACTAACAAAGGGTCTAAATTCTGTATAATAAGGTTGATCTTTAACATGATATGCACAGCAGTGTGTTAAATCTCAATTCGATACCTCAACGTTTAAATGAAATATGAAAGAAATAAATGAAACAAACTTTAAACAAAGAAAACCCCCTGCAAAACAGATATTTTGGTCAATATAGGGAAAGGGGATGAAATACCATGAAACTTACGGCAGTTTTTTTTTTTCAATTTAACTTTTCTATATAAAACTTCATGGTTTCCAAATCTTGAGTTATTATCTCTAAGTGTTATCCAAAGCACAAAAGTGAAGGACATGGAAGTAAAACATAGCCAACAGACAAACATACATTTATCCGGTATGCGACCAAACAGAATATTAGTCTCAGACGCTTGCAACTGATTCAAGGAAAGTATTCTGCATAAACAGTGGATTAGTTTTATCAATAAAAGCACCTTGTATGGTATTAGTAGATGGATTTATTATTTTTTTAAAATATTATATGAAATAGATATATATCTAGGTTATTGAACACTGATTAATTTTTCAGCATAAGCATATTTGCTCTTTCAATGATGATTTCATTTAAAAGAAAAATATATATATATATTTTCACTTTTGTCCTTTAGCCTATCAGATAATAATCCATATATCAAGGTTCAAATGTATTATGAAAACTCTAAGCATTCTGGTAAAACTTTTTTCACATCTTTATAAACAATTATTTGTGAACCCACACACTGTAAATTATTAGTTACATAGTTTTTTAGTGACAGGGTACGGGATGATACCTGGTTAGTAAATTCCATACCTGGCGAGGCGAAGCCGAGCCAGGTATGGAATTTACTAACCAGGTATCATCCCGTACCCTGTCACTAAAAAACTATGTAACGATTTTACCCCACCGATAAAATATTTATGCATTGTCTGTGGTTTGTAAAATTGTTTTACTCACTATATAATGTTTTATCACTCATACAATGCCTTTTATGACGTCACGTTGTGTGACGTAATGTCGTTTTTGCGAGTGTTTTGTGCAACGTACTGACAGTTTTGAAGACTTTCAGTAAAGGGAGAAAAAGGTTCCATCTTCGTTACTTACATTAGTTAACTGTAACATCGTCAACAGACACTCGGTAAATCGCGTGAACTCGAGTTGTTCGAACGTTACAAAAGAACGATAACTCCGTATCGACCATGTATTGATTTTCAAGCGACTATCTATTAGTAATACACCCCCTTCACGTGACAGACTTCAACCAATCGTAAGCCAGGATTTCATCGAAAAATCATCAGAGGTGGGGTAATGTCCTATCCGTATACATCCAAACATACATGTATACTACTAGTAGTTGAATGTAGCTAATATCTTCTTTTTTTCTAGCAACTACACTTTACAATGCACTTAAATTACTTTTTTAATACATGTACATGTATATGGATATACTGTACAATTATATATGTATTTTTTGCTGCAAACAGATTTATCAGAAGAAGAAATATTAGACCTCTACGAACGAAGTATTCTGTATATACGAAAGAATGATAACAGATCTGCTCCACTACCTTATCTGTGGCGAGATAAACCACAGGAATACTGGGATGAAATAAAAAGGTTCATGATTCCTTACCGGAAGGACGAAAACGGAGACCCACGCTCTCCTATTAATGGAAATATAAACGGACTCTTCTTCAACTGTTCTCTTGACAAATCTTCACTTCAACCACCTAAATATTCTTATTTTGGTGAAAAACGATTAATGGTAGCTCCTTATGTCATATACAATCCATGGAGAAATGTATATTTTGCCGATTTTTACTGTCATTATAAAAATCATTACGTCACATTGGTGGTTACGTCACCGGGTTCTTATGCAGACTTTTTCTGTCAATCACACCACTTGATAAAATTGAATGCTTCCGACAATCCTTTCCTGACTCAGAAGAATGGTTTACTGTTTGTTACTCTTGGAGTAAACGTGGAATTATTTCACACCGATTCTGTGGATATTTCTACTCTATTGACTCAAAAGCTGGCAAAATTTTCATCAATTTCAACACGTGGACATGGGCACAGTAGACCCAAAGGCATCCCCAAAAAGAAAGCATGTACCATCTGTAACATAAAGTAAATAAATCGTTATGATTGAATGGAACAGATTATATATTAATGTAAGATGTGTAGCATTATTGTTATAACAGAATAAAGAAAAAATTGCCATCTTCGGATTTTCTTTTTGACAGACCAAGTTGTACTGGTAATAGTTTTCTCTTTCATTATCGGCCGCAGCAGCGGCCGATCTATTTGTGGTTGTGTTCTAGAATGTGCACATGGGGAAATGAGACGTTATTTTCTTATTACTTTGATAGAATAATTCCTTATTGATAACAAACATAAAAGTAACGAATAAAAGCCTTAAAAATTTGCTTAAAACTAAGTCTAAATAGTTGTTATTATGTTTCAATTTGTTTTTCATTTCTCATCAGACATTTATTAATTAAATGATTTTACAAAAGGTTGTTTCATGAACTGCTCCTAACAAGGGCGTGCGTAAGATATAGAAAGAAAACGTATTGAGTTTCCGAATATGCCTAAAATAATTAATAAATTGGAATAAGAACTGAATTTTGTTTTGAATTTACAGTGCAGTTGCGACACAGTGAATTTTCTTCTGCACTTCACATACATAATTATCTATCACAACACTGATCGGCATTATAAAGTGACAAAAATCTAAAGTATCAGCACGTGAAGCTTGTGTCCTTTTTGTCAGCATTCAAACATTCATAATCAATTATTTTAGATATTTGTTGCATTTGTCCTTGAATCAAATAATTTGATGATAATACAGTCCTATCTTTTATTGCAGTCCGATTTTCATATTAATTAATGAATTTATTTTTATTTGAATAAATATTTAGCAATTGATCACTGAAAACTAGTGTAAACAAGAGGCCCAAGGGCCTTAACGGTCACCTGAGTATAATACAACAATTTAGAAGTTAAATACACTGATAGCTAGATGAAGCTTTGTTGCCCTAAAGCAAGAGAAGTAGGAAGATCAGGATCAATAAAATAATAAGTCTAGTATTCAGTATCAACTCATAAATTAAGTTCTAATCTGTCCCCCACTTAACACTATCACCATGCAGACTATTAACAAACTATTAGTGCTTCTGTACTATTTTTAAACCCATATTAAGAGCTCTAGCATTGACCTCTCTTATGGTCTTTGAAGAACTTTTAATAAGATAAGTTATTTTTGTCTCATTTTTATTTATCTATTACTTACAGGTCAACCTGATTATTAAAACTAAGAAAATACTTTTTGAATTATATGATAAACATTCTTGCATAATTATCTTATTCTATTAACCTTTCAAATACATTATTTACAGTGATTAATTATGAAAGGTGAATGGAAAAGGGGAATAACTTCTGTCAGTAGAATACAAATTAATAGAGCCCTGCCCGGGACTAGAATGCTTAGACAAATGGTCCAGATGTTCAAAAATCTGGTAGAAATACGCTTACTTATATCATTTAAACTTTTACTCAGTTTTCTTCCAATATGCCCAGAAGCAGAGAAGAATTTCACAGGTACAATGCATTTTCACTACAGATTGAACAAAGCCTTACCCTAACACCAGAACCCAAGACCAAGGGTCAAGAAATTTACAAATTTGGAAGAGTTACCCTCATCATCATACCTATGGACTTCAAAGAGTTAACACTTTTCCACTATATTATCAAAAGCCCCCCCCCCCCCAGTTATGCCAGAACCCCTGACCCTAGGATTACAAGATTTAAAAATTCTGTTCGAAGCTCACATTTTCATCATAGCTAAGCAATTTATTTATCAGCTCAACGCTAAGGAGCAGACAGGATTAATTAATGATTAATTAATAGAATTAATGCTTTTTCACTATATAATCAATAGAGCCCCCCCCCCCCCCCCTCCTTCCTCAAGAACCCCAAAAACTGAGGCCAATTGAAAATTTTGGAAGAGGCATCCTTGCCTATCATAATCATGCACTTAGTTTGTTTAAATAATCTCCAGTAGCAGAGAAGAAGATTTTCAAAGAATCAATGCATTTTCACTATATAATCAATAGAGCCCCGCCCTAACACCAGAACCCCTGACCCTGGGGCCATGAAATTCAAATTTTTCGAAAAGGCACTTTTGCTCATCATAACTATGTACTTAGTTACTTTATTTAATACCCAGGAGCAGAGAAGAAGATTTTCAAAGAATTAATGCATTTTCACTATATAATCAATAGACCCCCGTCCTAACACCAGAACCCCTGACCCTGGGGCCATGAAATTCACAATTTTTGAAAAGGCATCTTTTGCTCATCATAACTATGTACTTAGTTACTTTATTTAATACCCAGGAGCAGAGAAGAAGATTTTCAAAGAATTAATGCATTTTCACTAGATAATCAATATCACTATATAATCAATAGGGCCCCACCCTAACACCAGAACCCCTGACCCTGGGGCCATGAATTTCACAATTTTGGAAGAGGCACTCTTGCTAATTATAACTATGTACTTAGTTACTTTATTTAATACCCAGGAGCAGAGAAGAAGATTTTCAAAGAAAAAATGCACTTTCACTATATGATCTACATAGCCCCACCCTGGGGCCAGAACCCCTGATCCAGGGGCCATGAATTTCACAATTTTTGAAGAGGCACTCTTGCTCTTCATAACTATGTATTTAGTTACTTTATTTAATACCCAGGAGCAGAGAAGAAGATTTTCAAATAATTAATGCATTTTCATTATATAATCAATAGAGCCCCGCCCTAACACCAGAACCCCTGACCCTGGGGCCATGAATTTCACAATTTTGGAAGAGGCACTCTTGCTATTCATAACTATGTACATGTACTTAGTTAATTTATTTAATACCCAGGAGCAGAGAAGAAGATTTTCAAAGAAATAATGCACTTTCACTATATGATCTATATAGCCCCACCCTGGGGCCAGAACCCCTGACCCTGGGGCCATGAATTTCCCAATTTTGGTAGAGGGCTCACTGCTTATTACAATGATGCCAACAGTTTGACTGCTTGATGTCCTGGAGTAAAGAAGAAGATTTTTAAAGATTGCATTATTTTTGGTGGTTTTAGCCCCACCCCTCAGCCCCCAAGGGGGGCAGGGACCATGACATGGAATTCATAATTTTTGTTCCCCTTCACCCATAGATGCTATATGCCAAATTTGGTTGAAATTGGTTAAGCGGTTTCAGAGAAGAAGCTAAAAATGTTCAAATGTTAACACACGACGCACGCCGACGGACGAGAACGGATAGCAATAGGTCACCTGAGTGACTCAGGTGACCTAAAAATGCACAGAAAAGTAAAGCAAGTGTAAAAATGTGTCATATACATGTTCTTTTTCTACTTGGAATTTTTCTTTGGACTCTTTCTTGTGGAAATTCTTTAAAATGAAATATATTTTTGCGGCCGATTTGATGCTTTGCATCAATTTAACTTGTTATATCATATAATGCCCTATATTTTGTCCTTTGTCAACTTGTGTTTCCTCATTGCACTCGATGCTCCTAAATATTATGAAGCTAGAAAGGAAATTGATAACATTTATCTCCAGCGAATTTTGTTCATTAAAATCCATGTCAAAACTTTGGCACGTAGCATCGTTTTGGAACTGGGGGAGGGGGGCACAATTTACCTGCAAAAATTTTGACAATCAAATAAAAAAGTTAATGATTGTTAATAATTATCCAAATTCCAAAATTCTGCTTCCTGGGGGTGGGGATAATACGTTACCACATTACCATAATTTAACTATACTGCAAAAAAAAAAGGGGGGGGGAGGGGGAGGGAAACCAGCCTTTCAATGAACATTTTCACTAGGCCTAGTAATAAGTTATGTTTGGAAAGAGTGGGGGAGTACACCTCTCCCCCACATACTACAGAAAACCGACAATTCGCATATTTCTGGACCTCATACATCATAAAATAGGAGGAGCCGTGTTATTTCCTGTAATGACCTCAACTTTATTCAATTACATGTACCACATAATAATAATACTTTCTCCAATGACCACTCACAATGTGTCCGTAAGACAAAGGGGTTTACGGAGAGTATGGCAAACCGAAAATCCTTGGCTTGCAAAGATAAAGATAACTTAAAAAAAACAATTATTTTTTTTTTTACAATTGAATACTTGCATGCAATCAAAGAGGTTGTTTTACTCTCTTTAAATGTTGGTAAATTGATGTCTATCATCAATAATGGCGTTGAAATAAACCAATTGTTCTTTATAATTGGCATCCGTAACATGAATAAAATATTACAAAAATAAAGAGCATGAACTAAGAGTTTTTTTTCTTTTATTCAACATTTGGTACAAACAAAAGATAGCAAATAACATTTAAGTAAAGCAATGAAATATCAGGGAGGGGAGAATCGGAAAGAGTAGAAAGATAAAACAAAGATAAAATTAAATACTATATCCATGGATTTCACAAGCACTATTTTAATGAGAATTTTCTGTAATTCTTCATGATCAAACAATATTCAATTCATTCGAATAGCTACAAAATGTTTGAGACTCTATACAGCTAAAAAAGATTCAATAAAAACAAAGGCACTAAATCCGCACGATCTGTATACGTTAATATATCTGCTAAAATCATTCCGAGTCTTTTCTAATTTTTTGAAAAATGTTTTTTTTTAATTTGTCATTTTACCACAGGTTACAGACTTTACAGCTTAGATTTTTAGCAATTCCAAATTCCTTGCTGCCCATCCCTCGGAATGTGACGGGGGAAAACCTGCCAATCCTATCATGAACAACTCGGTTAACGTCCACAATATCTGTGTAAAATACTTCTATGTTCGCACCCAAAGTTACGTACAATTTTCCATTGACAATCTTCAAGAACGGGTTATTGAAGATGTTAATTTGCTTCAAGTTCCTCTGGCAGAAATTGTCAACGACTGACCCTGGACGTGCAACAACAAGTGTGACGTAATGATCCCGAAGGTTGTGACAATAAAAGTCAACAAAATAAATATTCTGATGGACGTTAACGATGAAGGAGGAGTTGACCATCAGACGTTGATTTCCGAAGTAAGAAAATGTTGGAGGCTTTTTAGTCTTCTTGTGAAGACTAGCATTGAAAAAAAGCCCCATCAGATTCCCGTTAATGGCGGATCCCGGCGTTCCGTTGAAGTCCTTTCTGTATGGGATCATAAAACCGTTGTATTTAAGACGGATTCTGTCCCAGTACGCAGTAGCCTTGTCACGCCACATGGCCGGCAGGGGAGCGAAGCGGCGATCTCTTTTGCAGATCACCTCCACGCTTTTGTCATATAGCATCGTCAGCTGCTGATCTGTCAAAACTTTAAAAATAGGAGATACAAGTTAAAAATGACATCTTCCAAGAAGATAACAACTCACGGCCTTCAAGGAACAGATTACAAAGAAATCACAATTCGAATCGAGAATATATTTAAAATACAAAAATGTGCATACTATTTAGTTTGCTGATATCGCTTGAAAGAAAAAGTTCCTTAAAATTGACAAATATCAAGTAGTTCTACAAAGGTATAGATAGTTTATCAATTTATAAACTGGAGTATAATCGATAATTCTCGTTTATTTTTTATCCACGTAAATATTTTATTAAAACTTACATGTACCCTCGCTGGAGGTCATTTTAAAATTCTCTCTGGACGTCTTGGTTTTCTAGTGACAGACTGAAAAAAATAAATGAATGAAATAACACAATAGTAATAAAATTTTATAGTTCATACAATGAAATTTGTTTTTATGTCACGTTTTATTCCTTTTTTTATGTCTTAAATGAACAATAACAGTCATAAAACCTTCATAAGAAATTGATATTTTTTACACAGTAATTACATGTACAATCTTCAACAAACACTGAATGTGCATCGGCAGTGCCCATATCTTTACTTTCCATAACATGGGCAAACATTTACATGACAAACCTGGGGTGGGAGCATTAAAAAAAAAAGATTTGTGACTAGATGCACGTGTACATCTTAGTACGTATATTTTATCGAACTTCTTTGGTTATTTGTGCATATTTCATGCTTTTATAACATGAAAACATTACAGTATACATGTTTCTTTGATATTAACGTATCGAGTCAAGTTCTTTCGATGACCCTTTTAAAAAATTTCAGCACAATAAATATTGTTAGGTTTTTTTTATTTCAATGCATGTATATGTATGTACTTTGTACATCAATATGCCTATAATTAAAGGGGCTGATCCAAGTGTTCCAGTTAGGGGAGGCAAATGGTCAAAAATTTTGTTTTTCTTTCTTTCTTTTTTTTTTTTTTTTTTTTTTTGATAGAAAATATTACTTAAAAGTAAAAAAAAAATCTATCGTTTTATTTGTCTGGTCAATTTGGTCAAATGCTACATATGCAAGTTCAAAAATGGGTCAAAGTACATTCCTTTCAATTCTTTGCATATTGATTAAATCCGTTTTAAATCTGATGCAAATAAAATTGCCCCCCCCACCCCCCACCCCTATCACCACCACACACGCGCCTCAAATTTTCTCAGTAATTATGTTGAAAATTCTGCTGTGAACGTGCTGAAAGTGTTTTCATAAGATTTTTAGATTTTTTTTAAAATAAAATTCTTAAAGCTATATATGGCTACATGTATATCGTATCTGAGCTAAAAAATGATAATAGGAGATTAGTGTAGATTTACATGATATATATGTTATTTACGTTCAAATTAAAATTTTCACCC
The DNA here is from genome assembly GCF_033153115.1 of Saccostrea echinata. Lineage (NCBI taxonomy): Eukaryota > Metazoa > Mollusca > Bivalvia > Ostreida > Ostreidae > Saccostrea > Saccostrea echinata. The sequence goes on along the minus strand of NW_026889813.1, from coordinate 3,746,314 downwards.
ATTTTGAACTCGAATAAATTCACGTTTCTTTAATTAAATTTAATAATTGTCTTTTATTTAAATGTGGAGTCGATATTAAATAAATCGGTTATTGTTTTAATCTTGTGATATCTTTGAAACGCGGTTGATTTAAATTGTGTAATTTACAAATAAGTCCTATCTTTTTATAAAGTTATAAATCAAATAGAAAGATATTTTTAATTCTGGTTATTTGAACTTAGTCAAAACTTGCCATATATGACTTTTGCACACTTCTTTGTAATACTTTGACCCTCTCTAGTATTCCGTCCTACTTTATACCAAAGGGTTTTTATTTGTCAATTTGAATGTACACCACAAGAAAACTGATTTTTTTTTTTTACACATATTCTATATGATCCAATAATTCTTGAGAATTTTTTTTAAAATTTTCTTTTATTATCTCCCCTTGGAAAGGAGCATGATTTATCATTTGAACACAGATTCCCTTAAAAATTGTCTATTTTGAGCTGAAATTTTATTGGTCCATTGGTTCTGGAAGAAGGGAATTGATGGGCCACAATGCTAACTTGATACAACTTGGCCATGCTGTTCTTCATCAGGTGATTTCAAAATCATTTAAATATTTCCCCTCTTTATTCCTATGAAAAAATATGGACCCCATATTGTGACTCTGCATACACAGCATTTAAAATTTAATTTTAAAATGATGAATTATGACAGATGTAGAGTGTTGAGAAAATAAAACGATTTTTGCGATATAAACAGTTGAAGGGGTCCGTATCCCATTTATTAATGGATCCGCCCGTAAGCGAATACATACTGCACTTGATGCCAAGTAGGTCTACGTACATGTAGTAGCCTCAGTAGGCCACGGTCTGACCAGTGGTCACTTCCACAAATACATGTACATTGTTGTAATTGTAGAAGACCACTAATTAATACACTTAGTATTGTTTACTCTGAATCAGAGACGTGAACTATATATAATTTCAAACAAGTCTAAGACGAATACAGATCCTTGATGATGAAACGTAAGGTATATTATATATAATCTAAAAATTCAAATTTACCTCCGTCTTCGTGCACTTCGAAAAAGCACCTTGGTGAGTAAACAGGAAATTACGTTTACGCGATTTTGGTGTCGACGGACAGCAATATATTTTCCGGAATATCCCCTTTCAGAATACTCAACTGCGACTTAGAACTGATCGGTCATGTTGATTTTTGTTTAGATGTGTGTGTGTGTGCGTGTGGAAAGGGGAGGGGGGGTCTATAGATTGATTTGGATAATAAACCAAATAGTAATACACAACGTATCTATATTTTTAAAAAAATGTAAATTATGTGAATAATCCCCCCCCCCTCCCTCCCAAAAGACTGGAGAACAAAGTCAAAGTCACGTACTTTTTCTCATGTAAATATGTGATTCAGTGTTTCAATTCTGTTTTCCCCCTTTATTCAAAGGCATTTGATTTGAAAAGCCACTCTTTAATTTTCTATGGGTGGATCCAGGAATTTTAAAATGATCTCATATATGAAAAAAAAAATCCGACACAGAAGTTCTTTGACAAGCATACAAAAACAACCGAAAATCGTTGTTTTAATAATTTCCAGATAAAAAATTTTCTTAGCACGCTTTTAATATATTTCAGTGTGAAGTGCTCTAGGAAAATATGAGCTTCAAATCTGTGTCCCATCCCTTTAAAATATTAGAAGTTTTATTAATTCTTATCATAAATTGTGACAAAAAGAAATAGTAAAATTGTCTTCTTACAGACTTCATTTTTGCACTACTAAATCTCTAGAATTGAGGACCTTTGATCTGGACACTCTGGAGGCCTCAAGGCGGCCCTCAAACCTCCTTACAATTAATCCTCAGGCGCGGATCCAGGAATTTTTTCCAGGGGGGTCCACCCCAATCAATAAATTTCCAATAAACAATGCCCGACACCCCTCTAGATGCACGCATAACCCTCCTCCACCAACTTCAAATTCTGGGTCCGCCCGGGCCCCTGTCAACTTTTCAGAATTGAATTAACACATTATATTTCATAATTTATTTTACCTGGCCATCGTCGCAAACCACGGCCAAAATGTACGATCCTCTCGGAGAGAGCTATGAGCGACTCCGGACCGTGGCTTGACATGCGCGGATCTAGAGAGGTGGGGGGGGGGGTTCGGGGCGGTCCAGACCCCCCCTCCCCGAATTTGCAGAGTTACTAAACGTATATACTGAGGCAAATAAAAATGACTTTGGACACCCCCCCCCCGCTAGAAGACGTGGACTCACCATCACCACCACGAAATATGTGTTTTTCACGTTAATGGGGGGAGGGGGGTTGTTTGTTTGTTTGTTTGTTTTTTTGCTTGCCAAGAAATTTTTGGGTTGGAAATTTTTTTTGATTGGGGTGGAACCCCCCCCCCCCCGGAAAAAATTCCTGGATCCGCGCCTGCTTGAGACGATGGCAAATGCCCCCCAAATAATTTTGCCGATATATAGAGTACTATAGAAAAAATAGATACTATACGCTTGTGTCCCCTCAATTAAAACATCTGATGACCTTTTTTTTCTTGTCAAGGAATTTTTGTAGTTGATAGTGCCCCCTCAACTGAAAATGTATGGCTGTGCCATCCCAACTGAAATTGCTTCCTACGGGCCTGGTGTGCTGTCTAACGTTCCTCTCAAGAATTTTTCACTCATATGGTGGCCTGGTGTGTACTACTAAAAGTAATATGCACCGATTCCGCACTGTGCGATACGGGTGACGTCACAATACCCAATATCAACGACCGGTCCGAAAACCCGTATCACATATCGAACCGAATGTAAGGTTTGTATGAAGGTTAAAAAATACATGAAAAAAAACAAAAACAAATTACTTCATTATCTTTTAAATTCCTAATACATTATATAAATTTAAAATATAAATGACATGTCGAAGGATGCGGAATTATTTTTGAGAAATTATTTTTATTAATCTACTTGTACATTAAGTCTATACACTGTATAGCCCCTGGATCACATAACAGAAGGTGTATTTTATTACTTGCTTTGATTCGATAAAACAAAAACGCAATTTTTAGTATTTTGCCATATTTTATTTCACCAATTTAATATAAATTCAAAAATTTATACACATATATTATGAAAGTATATCTGAAATCATATACTACGTAAAAGACTCAATTAAATAATAACTGTTGACCATAATTAACGACGTCCAATCTATATGACTGTATTGGTCAAAAATATTGGCTCAACACAGGGACACAGCACCATGAGGGGGATAGGCCAACCAAAAATAATTGAGAAAACACAGGGACGCAGCACCATGAGGGGGATAGGCCAACCAAAAATAATTGAGAAAACACAGGGACCCAGCACCACGGGGGGATAGGCCAACCAAAAATAACTGAGAAGCAAAAATGTACCTGAAAGAACTTTGGCACAAATAATTTTAAAAAAATAATGAATCGAAAACTGCCCAAAACCTATTTCGTGAGGATGGGGTTGGGGAGGTCCCCCTCTCTTTGCAACAAAAAACAGCGAGAAGGGGGGTATACTATAGTGTACGTGCCTGCAACATGCATTTATTATTGAATGCAGATCGAGAGAAAAGCGCGGAATCTGCAGAGGGCTGAAGACCCTATCCCGTGTTTCAAGAATTGAAGAACATTTATACAGAGTATAGTGTCACTCCCACCTTGTAGATCTATATGAAAATTTAGAGTGGAAACTCCGCAAAAACGTAACTTTTTGGGAAGTCCTATAAAGTACATGTACAAATAGAAGAAATTAAAAAAAAATGGTAGTGGATCGGGTCAGCGGGGGCAGGGGGGGGGGGGGAAGAAAATACACAATATGGGTTATCTTTAAAGGTACAGTTGGACAAAAACACTTTCTTTAGATATGAACAATTAAACCCCAAATATAAGATAATAATGCACACATAGTTAAAAAAAAATTCTATGAAAGGGTGTTTATATTGAGACGTCACCTGCTACATGTAAAGCTGTAGTGGCAACATTTGAAGTTTCCAAATGCTTTGCCAATACTTTACGATTTCTTTTTTGTGCCAGAATAGTCCAAAAGGTTTAAGGCCTTCTCCGAAAGACCCGTGAATCAATCATTTGACGGTGGACCAGTATGTCACACTCTATATACATGTATCTGAAAATGTCTTCAAAATATTTTTGACTTGGCTGTATTATCTATACCGTAAATGAAATGCCGTCAATATGCATGCATCTAGTAAATCTTATAAATAATAGAATTTAACTACTGTACATGTAAATGAGCATATAATGGTTAAAAGAAACTTTAATATAACGTTTTCTTTAAAAATATTCTTCAATAAAATAACTTGATACTAACAAGAACACAATATCCAAATCTTTGGCATAGCTTAAAATAAGTTAAAAGGGTGAAATAACATACATGTACACTGGAAATTTTAAAATTTAAAATCCATATAATTTTAAAGTAATTATAATTGACAGTCGGATTATTATGGCATTAAAGTCAAGGGGATCGTATTATTCGGATAAAGAATTGACTCTGGAATTTATTGTAGAGTATGTCAAAGATTGTGCAATATTGAAATTTGCTTTTTGGGATATTTCTACGATAGAGATATTTTTGATTGACTCAATTACTTTTCATGTACATGTATTTTTTTTTACACACCATACTATTGGCTCGTTCACTGAAGGGGGTGCAATCAAGATACACATTTCATTTTCGAGTTCTCCCCATTGAAAGAAATATTTTGACCCACTTCATATAATCCCTCCATATTTTTTTCATGTTTTCTGGAAATTAAACTTAGCGCAAAGCGTATGATGACAGAGCCAATAGATCACTAATACCAGATATTCCCCATCCACCTATTGTAAGACACAGGGTTTATGTTGCAAATGTCGCACACCTCTTTCTTGGGGATCCCATTCTTATGACTGCGACCGCGGCCGCGGGGCTGTACATCCATCATTCGTCCTTTTCTTATTTTCAGCAAATGAGGAATATTCATCTTATTGGTCACAAATACTTCTACTCGGACCCCAAGGGTAACGTACACTGGTTTAGGCTCGTTTCCTCTTGAGTCGCCTAGGTAGAGAAACGGGTTATCAAAAATGTCAAGTTCAAAAAGTTCGTGTTCCTGGCAAAAGCTGTCTTGCTTTGACCCCGGATTCGTCACGACTAACGTCGCATAGTGATACTGGTAGTGACAGTAAAAATCCGCAAAATACAAATTTTTGGACTTGTTTAAGATAAAATCTGAATCAACAAGCAGACGTTGATTTCCAAAATAGGAGAAATATGGCGGCTTTATTCTCTTGCGATCTAACCCGCATCCAAAAAACAGACCCTTAATATTTCCGTTAATGGCGGACCTCTGATCTCCATTGAAATCTTTCATGTAAGGAATCATAGCGCCGCCTTTATTTTGAAAAATATCTTTCCAGTAATGGTCGGGTTTGTCGCGCCACATTTGGTATATTGGAACATGTCTGTAGTCGGTTTCTTCTGCAAAATCTGCACATCTCTCGTACAATTCTTCAATTTCCCATGCTGTTAAATCTGAAATGATATCTGACTACTAATTATAAACTATTTTCAAAAAGCATTTATTAACTAAATCATCTTTCTTAATAAGCAATAATGTCAATAAAACAGGCAAGCAAATTGATGCAGTGGAATATATTTTTTGAGTATTCAAACTTACAGTTAGGCATATACATGACTTTTCTCCCGAGTCGATTTCAAATCAAATTCTTCAGTGTTTAATTCATTGTTACAATCTACCGAAGTAAAATAAATATCATACAGATTTTTTTTTGTTTCATGAAATAAAAGAAGTAGGAATGGTATTTTCGGAGAGTAGCTCTTTCTGCTTTCTCGTTTATATTCACTATATATGTTAAAACTTCTGAGTATCTATATAAGAAAGTTTTATAGTATTTGTAGGTAATATAAAATGACAAATTAATCTTCAGTAATGACTATTTTAAATATCATATAGCTTGTACAACTGCGTGGAGAGTTCAGCATGTTAAATGTCCTTAGCAATTCGACATCTAAATCGTGTATCGACAATAAAAAGAGATATTAAAATAACATTGCTGTTCCCTCCAATTCAACTTATATATATATACGATTGACGATGTTTTATCAATAAACAATATTCATTTTGATTCGATATCTACCGCTGAACTCGAAGTAAAAGAGACAAAAAGTCTGACATATCTGTTTCATATTTGGATGTTTTACTAGAGAAAAAACTGATGGCAAAATGATAAACTTGATGACTTCAACTATTCTATCGTCAATTTCATTATTTTTGTAGCAATATGTACCATTATTACTTGCATATGGTGCATATACATGTACCCCCCCCCCCCAGTTGAATCTATACGCAAGGGCATGTTCTGTTCATGTATAATCAATTTCTAAACCACTTATAAGTTGAAATTGCAAGGGTATGAACAATTTCTTTTAAAGTCAATATATTTTGCAGATTCAGTGGTCGAGGCAATTAACTTGTTTGCAAATACAGTGCCCACTGTCCAATCCGACAACTGTGCAATCCGGCACACTGGACTTTCCGACCTCATATTTTATTCCCAAAAATTTCTTTATATTTCATATAGAACAAAACACTGTATATTCCGACCACTGTACATTTCGAATTTCGGCGCTTTTTTGTCAACAAAACCAGATAATTACATTATGATTTCACCTGGGTAATCTGACATAATGATAAATGATTTTTGAAGTCATCTGACACCAATAATAATGCTAAGAAATATTCAACACTGAGTAATCCGACACACTGTCTAATCCGACATTGATTTTATTTCCCACAGCATGTCGGATAAGACAGGTTTCACTGTACAACCTTTCGTTAGGTCGACTGACATTTTTAACACAAATTGTCCTACGGATTTCTCCATTTTCCCGATCAAGATTGAGGGCCCACGTCGGGTATGGCTGCTTGACAGGGGATGCTTACTCTTCCATGGCACCCGATCCCATCTCTGATGTTTCCAGGGGTCTGTGTTTGCTTTACTTCCAATTTGTAATATTCTGTTGCACTTTGAGCATGATAACTGTTCGTTTCACAGAAGAGAATAACCTTTTTATTTAATGCATGATGTTATTCCAGGTAGACATCATTAGTCCTCTACCGTTGAAACCAGAAGAGACTACATGTAAAAGTACATATGGCTTCATAAATAAGGGAAGTTGACGATAGAACAGTTTAGTTGTTAGTTTTCTACCAATGTTTTTCTGAAGTAAAATTTCCAAATACGAAGGAGATGTGTCAGACTCTGTGGTGTCTTTTATTTCGACTTGAATGGGTTATATCGAATAAACGAAGAAATGAAAATAAATATTGTTATTGATAAAACGTCGTAGATATCTAACTGTCGAACTGAAGACCACAACAGGAGACTTTTTTATGTAGTAGTTTTTGATTGTATTCTGCTTCATATGAATACAAAAACGGATCTGCTAATACCGGGGCACGATTAGGTAATTCCAACAGCTAGTTTATTGAAACTTTGTGTAGTGAGAGTTAAATTCTGATAAATGAACAATTAGTAAACAAATTATCACATATTTTGCAGTTTTTTGGCAAAACTTTTAGAAATATAAGATATGGATCCGAAAAAGAAACTAATATAGGCCTATCTTTAATTGAAACTTTAAAATTATTCAATTTTTATATGAATTGTTGCATTTATACTTAAACGGGTTATATGACGACTGCACGTACGACAGTATCCCGAATGATAATTCGAGAGAAACCAGCCGAATTCTTTGAGTCTGTGTCCCTTAAAGACTGAAAAGAGTTCGTTTTTAGCTCTACTGGTGAGAGACCAGAAGAGCTTATGCGAGAGTAAGGTGTACGTCGTCCGTCCGTCCGGCTGTCTGTCTGTAAACACTTTTTCAAAACGCTACTCCTCCTACAGTTTTTATCTGATTTCAATATAACTTGGCACACAAGTAGACTACACTAAGATACATAACTTTGTATATCGGATTTTGATTTCAATGAACGGTGTTGCCATGGTTACTAAAAATAGAGATTTCTGGGAAATACTGCTACTCCTCCTACAGTTTTGATCTGATATCAAGATAACTTGGCACACAAGTAGACTATAATAAGATACATAATTCTGTGTATCAGATTTTGATTTCAATGAACGGTGTTGCCATGGTTACTAAAAATACAAATTTCTGTGAAATTCGTTCAAAATGCTACTCTTCCTACAGTTGGTCCGATTTCAGTATAATTTGGCACACAAGTAGACTATAATAAGATGCATAATTCTGTGTATCGGTTTTTGATTTCAAAGGACGGTGTTGCCATGGTTACTAAAAATACAAATTTCTTTGAAATACTTTCAAAATGCTACTCCTCCTACACTTTTGTCTGCTTTCAGTATAACTTGGCAATTACAAGTAGAATACATTGAGATACATAATTGTCGTTAATGTTTTTTGATTTTGTTGAATGATGTTGCCATGGTTACTTAAATCCAAATTTCTGTAAAATTGTTTTAAAAGGCTACTCCTCCTACAGTTTTAGTCTGATTGCAATAAATCTTGCCACAAAAAGAGACTAAACCAGGGATCATTATTCTGTTTATTGCTGTTGCAAAGTTTCAAGTCCAAGTGCTACTTTTATCTTCTTTTATAAGTACAACTAGTAGAGCTACAGTCTCGTCAGAGACTTCTGGTTATGTATGTACTAGTCCGAAATATCTGACGTTTTCCAGTTTTTTTTCACGATTTTGAAAACGTCAGAACCGAGTTGATTTTCGATACTTGCAAAGCGAATGAAATGTCAAACTCACAATTTATCAATAGATTAGTACAATGCTTTTAGTACTCATCAACATCGTTTTTATTGTTTGTTTATAAAATATACAATCCGATGAAAACATTTTATCTGACTTCCGAGATTTATTTTTATTTCGTGCTTTTTAAAATCTTTCAAGTCTTGTATCGAAATGATGAGTGATGTTTTCTTTTCATCGATTTTTTTATTGAGTATTATCAGCATTGTGCTTTTGATAAATTGTGAAAACGGCATTTAGTTCTCTTCCAGGTATCGAAAATCAACTCCGATTGGAGACGGCGAAAGGACAAGATTTGGCCCCTGATTTGGGATGTCTTTTAGAATGATGCAACAGTTTATCAGTAAAAACCTGTTGTCACCCCTGCCACGAAATGAGTATTGGTTTCTAAGTTATTGGATACACAGAGGTCACAGGAAGGTCAGAAAATATGTCAATTTCCGAATTTTCTCATTTTCATGCAAATTTTGATCGATTTTACAGAACATTTTGTTTCAGAAAACATAGAGCACAAGCTTGCCTATCTACCAAATTTATATATTTCATACCCTAGTATCAGATGCATCTTATGTATAAAAAAATATATATAGGCAAGCTTGTGCTCTATGTTTCCCGAAGTGAAAAGTATCTGAACTTTGACAAAATTCCACCAGAATTGAGGAAATTCGGGAAACTGTCCTAAAATGTCCGAAATGTTTTAAAACACGCATCATTTGAAGTTTTTAACTACAATCTATCACAATTTTACCTGCGTTCGGATTTTTACATCAAATAAGGGGCTAGATTCGGCCGTTACCATTTCTTTCCAGTTTTCGTAATGGTGCCGGTTCTGACGTTTTCCTAGCACGTAAAATATAAAAATAGTAAAAAAGCCAGGAAAACGTCAGATATTTCGGACTATGCATGTACTAGAAACGCATTAGCCAGTTTATTTTTGTTATTCTGTGGGCTACTCATGTTGCAAAAGTACGACCGAACCACAAGCAGAGATAAATGTTAGGTGTACCATGAAATGTAAATTAAATTGCTTCAATCACAACATATTACAAACCGAATGCCGTGCATCTTGTTACATTGTTACCACAAAAGATGAATCGAAAGTAGCATACCATCACAATGTCATATAATTCACATGAGAGAAAATGTAGAATCCATCCCATACTGAACTTCATGCTCAGACATGTCTAGCAAAGTAACCTATAATTTTTTCACTTCAGAGGCACTAAGCTTTTCTGATTGACATTTATTACTCGTCTGTCCGTCTATCACTTTCTTCTCCAAAACGAGGGTACCAGAGTCCACAAAAAACACAAGTTAAGAACATGTACCTATGTTAAATTTAACGACCCTATCGCTCTAAAGAAAGATATCAGTTTCATAATTTATTTGAAAACTTCTAGGCATAGACTAGGAATATTTAAAATCACGGTTCTCAACGACTAAGGTTACCCAACAATAGGGAATAAAAAAATAAGTCTACGTTAATTTTATGCAATTAATGTATACTCTTCATAGAGGTTTCAAAGGATAATTGAAACATAAAGTATAGAAGGACTAAAACCAGCCCTTCATTTATCACTGAACTACATTTCTTTATTAAGTGTTGTAAACAAATGGAAGTTTTATCGATAAATTTAAGGATCGATATTGATTAGACATTTTCGCTGGCTATCAACTTCAAACGTTGAGTGATGATGTAATGTAAAATCGATATCTATCTTGGGAAAAGACTTTACTTTACCAAGGTATATATGAAAGGTAAAGAAATATACTCTTTTTTTAGTCAGAGAGAAATCTTTAACAACCAAGTATTGTTAAAGATTTTTGTGAACAAGAGACCCATGGGCCACAATGCTCACCTGAGTAACTTTAGTCCTGCTGTTCTTCAGGAGATTTCCAAAAAAGATTTCTATATTCCTATGAAAAACTGTGACCCCATATTATAGCCTCAATCTGACTCTAAAGGTCTCTGTATTCACACAATATGGTGGTGCTTCAATATCTTTATGACTATCATAACCTTGCAATTATGGAGAAGCAAATTATTTTTTCAGTGTATATGCATTATGTGAAATGTCCTCCCTATTTTAGCTAACCCAGGGTGCATAATTTGAAAAATAATTGAATCCACTCAACTTTGGAATGTTTGCCTACAAATAATGCGATGAAAGTTTCTGAGAAGATTTTCATTTCCTATATTATTCCATGTAAAACTTTGATCACCTATTGTGATGGCACCTTACCCCAGGGCCATGATTTATTTAATTTAGGATCTATACTACCTCGAGAAGCTTTCGTATAAGTTTCATCTCTTCTGGGACAGAAGGTTTTGAGAAAAAGATTTTTAAAGAATTTTTTAAATATATTTCAATAAAACTTTAATCTCCTATTGTGGCCCCGTTTAACCCAAAGGGGCCATAATTTGAACTATTTAGAATCTACGCTACCTCAGAAAAATTTCATACAAGCTTTATCTCTTCTGGCCCAGTTGTTCTCGAGAAGATTTTTAAAAATATTCGATGTAAACATTTATCCCCTATTGTGACCCCATCCAACCCCAGGGGCCATAACTTGATTACTTTAGAATTTACACTATCCCCAGAAAGCTTTCACACAAGTTACATTTCTTTTGGCTCAGTAGTTCTTGAGAAGAGTGAGTAATGATCCCATCCTATTTTTGCCTTTTCTTGATTATTTCTCCTTGTAATTACACTTGGTCTTTCTTTTGAACAATTAGAATTCGCTTTATCCAAGGATTGCTTTTTGCTAATTTTGGTTAAAATTGGCTCAGTGGTTTTGAGAAGTCGAAAATGTGAAAAATATACTGTTGGACAGAGAGACGGAATGACGGGCGGCAGACAGCGTTTGATGAGAAAAGCTCACTTGAATTGAGCTTTCAGATTAGGTGAGCTAAAAATAGCAGTATTTGTCAAACTTTTATGGTTGCGAAAAAAGATTTTTTTTCTTACTACTCTAATTGTTTGGACAGTAATTCTGACGTTACCCACATGACATTTTGAAAAATCCCATAGAGAAGTTAAAAAAAATAATCCAAGAAAACAAAATAATGATTGTAAAATTATCTCTTTCCTTCAAATAAATAAAGATATATTAAGCAAAATTTAGTCATTAGGATAAATAAATAAAATAAAATTGAATCATTAGGATATAGGGAATTTATTGCATAAAATGTCATAACAACAAGTGAATATTGATACATTTTTAACTGAATTCTTGATAAAAGCGATCAGGTACATTTATCCGAGCAGCTTCTTTGATACAATTTTCTCTTTGTGACATCAAAGAACATTCCTCTCTTTGTATGCAAAATTACAACCTGTGGAACAGACAAACAGATGGACCGAAAAGAAACTACAACTTAAGCATTAAAAACTTTTTGAATTGGTAGACTATTCAAGGCCAAAACTAGAGGTTATGTGAGCGATGAGCGTACAAAATGATACCCCCGTCTCTCATGTGATTATAATGGCAAAGTCTATGCTTTGCAATGGGAGACCCAAAATAAGTGTCAGATCAAAAAATCAAATAGGTGATGCACAATGATGCAATGAAGATTCTTTGAAAGTATCATTGAATTTTATTCAGTGGTATGGTCGGAGTTGCAGATAAAAGAAGGATACCCCTCAGTATTATAGAAAGAATGGAAGTATCTATATTTTAATATTGAAAACTCGACATACATGCATGTGTCTGATCAAAAAGTAAAATAAGAGGTCACATTGGCAATATGTAACAATGATTCTGTAAAAGTCTCATAAGTATCGTTCAGTGGTATAAGAGGAGTTGCGGATAAGAAGTTGGTACCCCAAAGCGTAACGGACGGACGGACGCCCCCATCACTATACAACCTCGCTTTTCAAACGGGGGATATAATAAACAGTAGGTTGAAGGATAGTGACAAAAGAAAGTATAAATTTTGCGGCTACATATATCTACATGTATTTTTTGTTCTTTTAAGACCAAACCTCGCATAGTACGTAAAATATGACCGAAAATTAGTAAAAAAGAAAAAAATTCTGCCACTTTTAAAAGTTATTGTAGTGATTTCGTGGTTAACAGCTAATAACCAAAGCCGAGCATGTTACGGATTGTGGTAAGATCGAGGATGCTATGGACTGTGGTAAGATCAAGGATGTTATGGCTTGTGGTAAGATCAAGGATGTTATGGCTTGTGGTAAGATCGAGGATGTTATGGCTTGTGGTAAGATCGAGGATGTTATGGATTGTGGTAAGATCAAGGATGTTATGGATTGTGGTAAGATCAAGGATGTTATGGATTGTGGTAAGATCGAGGATGTTATGGACTGTGGTAAGATCGAGGATGTATGGACTGTGGTAAGATTGGTAATAAACAGGATTATTCAAAAGGGTATTTATGGGAACCAAAAGAAAGACATGATCGCAAAAAAAACAACAACATTTCAATGTAGAAGATATTTACATGTAGCACGTTTATCAAAGGAGATGGAAATACATAGAAAAAGGGGGTATATTTACAAAAGAATATGCACATCAAACAGAATAATAGTACATGTAGAAATACAATGCCCAAGGTTCACTGAACATTGAAAGTTACGAATTGAAAGATTTTTATTTTGGGTGAAAGTTCGTAATTTATGAACGCACCTTTTCAAAAAGTACTTCTTTACTTTACACTCTATGAATTGAGTAAATTTATTTCTTTATATACGGCGCTGCATGAGAATACAAACAGTAGATACCAAATTTATCTACATTTTCAGTTTTTGTTCCCATTATATTGTTTAAGTCTGTTGCATGGATAAATTTTAAGGACCACACAAACTTGATAATTAATGGTGAAAGAGGTCAATAAGAATCCCTAGAAAAAGTATTTTCTAAAAATAAATTTTAAAAACATGTATCTACATAAACAGGAAGTGGCCATGATTTATATATAATTTCCCATTTGTAAACCCACTTCTTTATTAAACCAACTATTCTTATATTATGTCTATTTAGAAAATGGCTATAATCTTACAAAGAGTAGTTTTCAATCTTTCAAATAAAAAACGAAGCAAACTCGAATTAAATACAGCAAGGTAAATAACTCATAAGGCCTTCCATTTTTAAATATTGATTTAAATAAAAATAACTAATGTATAAAATGAAACAAATATGAAAATTCAAATATTGATCTTTGCAATCAATTTTAAAATACATATAAATCTATGTCAAAGTAATCTATAAATACATTTTTCATATGTCTTACCAGGGAAAAACGAAAGTTGCCTTTCATGGAAATGTTACGACACATGCACATGACGGGGGATTTCCCGAAATCAATACGCTTATGTTTATTTTTTCAAGTAAGAAAAAAAATTGGATGTCATTTATCTTGTCTTGTTTTTAAAAGTTATATAGTATGTGCAAGTGAATGAATTCACTGAAGTATGTACGTTTTGAGATTATATACATGTATTATGATTTTTTTTTTAAATAATCGATAAATCTTACATTTTTGTATGCATAATTGTCCTATAATATAATAGTTTCTATTATTTGAACAAATTTGACTGCATATACAGCTATAACTGTTGCTACTTACACCCCTTAACAGGAAAGTCTTTAATGACGGATATGTATGTACTGTCTATTCATGTGCATTTCCTCAACAAGAAACGATAACCCTAGCAATGGGCATGCACACGAACTAATGCTGTCATGTATTTAAAAAAAATAGAAAAGGTGAAAGAAAGGCAATTTTTTGTACAATGATGAACCTCTCACTGTAGGAGAGGACTTTATTTTATCTAGAATGGGTTCATTCAAAGCTTGTTAATCCCTTTCTTGACAAGTTAGATAGAAAGGCATGTTTTCTGTACTGTGTAAATCAACGAAACTTTGTTCTACATATCAATATTTTCTTTAAATTTTTTGATGCTATGAAAATAGCCACTTTACTGTACGATATTAAAGGTCAAGAATCATACTTTAGCGTTCTATATTGAACATCAAAAAAACAAATTTTTAAAAAAAAAATTGGTCAAATTCAGCTTTATTTAAAAAAATAATAAGATGTTCAAGCATTAACTTCGTAACATTTTAGAATCAATGGTAAAATGAAATTGATGTAAAAAGCTAACTATACCAGATTTGTGGACAATTCTTTTTTTCAAGTTCACTGATATGTCCTTTAAAGAATTATGATGTTCAATTTGCTATTTGAAACAATATTTTTTTTTCATTTTTTATACCCTAAATTGGTCCTTTTATTGTAGAATGACTGATATAGTAATACCGTAAAGGAACAATCTCTAAAACTTGACAAAAACGGAAAATGATATCAAATATCGAAGTATTGGTATGATAGACAAGGAATTTATGTATCGTGTCTAAAAAAAACTCAGTGGGGATGGGGGTATATACACTAACAATTCGTTAGGTGCCTGCCACAAGAATTCATATGTTCTTCCCGAGGCGCTGATATACCCATCCGACAAATCTGCGATAAGCGACATGTATGATCAAGGAAATACCATGTGCATGTTTTTTTCATTGTGTACATAAATGTTATTCTTTCAAGGAAAAAAAGTTGTTTAGCATGGTGAAAGAATCAATAGCCAAGGGGTGGGGGGGGGGCAGTCTGAATATGGTGGGGGGGGGGGTAATTGACAAGCCAAAAAGATTATTGATAAAAATTTTGACAAGCTAAAAGAAAGAAATCCATACTCAAAAAACCCCTTAAAAGGTGGGGGAGGGGGGTAGTCTTTTTCTGAATGAAAACTTGGATATATTGAGGTGTGGGAAATTTACCTTACTGTAAAAAAAAAAAAAGGGGGAGGGGGTTGTTACCATCCTTTCATGAAAATTTAAAGTAATAAATTACTTCTAGAAAAAAGTACGAAAGCCTATTAGAATCAAACTACGTTAAAAAAATTTAAAAGGCGTTATAACACGAAAAAAGGCGAAATAACGTTATTACTCCTTTCCAAAATGTCAAATTTGAAATATTTTTTTCTCCTCTTGGAAAAAAGCAGGCAAACTATTTTCATAGGTATAATGAGCAATTAGCCTTCAACCAAATTTATGAAATCCAAACACCTTTGTAGAGATGTCTGGCATCAGACAAGGACTAAGTTGGTTTAACACTGAACATATTTTACACATTTAAAAATCTTTTTTTTTTCCTGCAAATCTAATTATAATCCGCCCCCAGAGTGGGCTAAGTAAGTCATGTATTGAAAAATAAAAGGCGTAATAACGCCTTTTGGAAAGGCGTAATAACGTCTTTTAAAAAGGCGTAATAACGCCTTTTGGAAAAGCATAATAACGCCTATTTAAAAAGGCGTAATAACGCCTTTTGGAAAAGCATAATAACGACTTTTGGAAAGGCGTAAAAATACCTTTTGGAAAGGCGTAATAATGCCTTTTAAAAAGGCGTTATAGCGCCTTTTAATTTTTTTTTACCGTAGTTTGATCCTAATAGGCTTTCGTAAAAAGTAGGGGTTAAAAGCAAGAAATTAATTCTAGGAAAAAGTCAGGAGAGCACCCCCTCCCCCGATACTTCCTGCCTGTACGTAAGGCATTTTCATCGGATATTAAACAAAGTGATTGTTCATCAAATTTACTGTACACAATATTTGTTTTTCTACCCCATTAACTTTCTCTTGCTGTCGGCATCGTAACACAGTTATCACACAATTACCACAAGAAATCAGAATAGATATTTAATTATTAAGAACATTTATTTTTTCTTTAATCTAAAAACTGAATTAGGGTGAAGTAATTGATTTTTAGATATTTTTTAATGAAAGCGTCTTATGGCGTGACCAGAATGGAAGTGATATTGTACGCAGAGAGCGGCGGGGGTCGGGGGGTGAGGGTGTTAGGCTCCAACTTTCAAAAATCAAAATTTTATTAATACATTACCAAACTACCATGATTTAACTACGCTTCAACCAATGTTTGGTGGGGGGGGGGGGTTAATCACCCTTTCAAATAACAGTTTCAATAGTGAAAGGTAAGGTTTGGAAATAATTGGGGGATGTTGGGTGCCCCCCCCCCATAACTAATGACTGCTGCTGAAGGGACAGAAGCTTCTGTGTTTTAACAGTTATTTCATTCATTTTCTGGCAAAATAAAAATTATGCCATTTAGTTTTTCTTTACAAAATAAAAGATGTAGGTATGTTTATTGTTTTAACACAAAGCTAATACTTTCATGGAAACTTACTGGATATGTAGTATCAAAAGCACGTAAACTATATATACTATAGTATATGCTAATTTTTAAATTATATACTAACAGATCATATCATTCAACGATGCGTTTGAACTTTAATTTCTCGAAGATCTTTTTATATAAAAATCAATGTATTAAAGAACAATTACAAATCAATGAATGATTTGGCAAAGGTTTAATAAAGGATTTCAAATTTTACTATAGAGTCATGATAATTGAAAATTCAAATCAAAACAGTATGACACAAAATAATTCAAAACACGAATATTTGTTGGATGGGAATGATTTTTTTTTTTTACGGATCTCTCTCCCTCTCTCCTTATTTATTTATTTGTTTGTTTGTTTGTTTGTTTGGTTGGTTTTTTTTTTTTTGGGGGGGGGGGATGGTGGGTGATGTATACGCACTTGCGTATTTGCATATTTTGGGCAGCTACGCGCCTGGAGCCTTCGGACGAAACAGAATGGGTTGAGAAGAATAATCATATTCATGTACTTTCCTTGGTTGGCTCAAACATGTAGAGCCTATTCTTAACTGAAAGATCTACCTCTGGTATATCAACATCTCCATTCCCTAAAATTTGCCAATTTTAAGATAATCGAGAGCACTATATTATATTTATATTACTTGCACTATATTTATATTACTAGATATTATCAGTTTCTGATGTAGATTGTCTCTTATGACGTCACAAAAAGGGTAAGTAACTCTATTGATAAACGTTATTTTTAGCGATTTTTAATCAGGTAAATAAAGAAAACAACAAGGTTTAAAATTTAACGAATATTGTGATTCCTTCTTTTTAACTATTATTTACAAAATACATGTATATCATTTACAAGTGTTTCTATTTCCTATGAATTTGACCTTTAAGTATGGGGTTAATAATTGTGTTTTTAACGAATCTTCAGAGGTTAACAAGAGAAAATTTCTCGAATACAAAATTTAGAATTTGTTCAAATACTGTGACAAATTTAAATTGAACCAATACTAAATTTGGGAGAAGACACTAGTATCTAAAAATGGGAAACAACGCAATGCAATTTATTGATGAATGGATAAAGCAATTACGTAATTCACCAAAGTGTTGAAATTAAAGAGATTTTAATACTGATTTTGGCTTTGAAAAGTATTTTTATGAATTACCTATTGATCTCATGTATACATTTTGTAAATTTAGATGAAGTAAACATTGACTCCCAATTGAGACAGGTAGTTTTTTGCTTGTTTTTTTTTAAATAGAACTGAAAGAATTTTAAATCTTTGCAATGAAGAAAACAAACAAACAAGCAATGAAGAAGAACTGGATAATGAGTTTCATTATTATGGAAGGGAATTGCCGCCAAAAGTCTATTTATCTTGCTTTTATTCTTATTCTGCTTACTTCTTCCTTCTTTGTTATTATTGTAACTATATGTCACTTTATCATTTTCATATTCATCTTTATTACATTTCACTTTGAACTTTTTTCATTCTTCATTTTGTCCTTACTTCTATATTGCTTTATTCTTGTAAATACGGACTTTTTTCTTTTAAATTGATACAGTTTCTTAAATAAATAATTATGATCATCTCTATTACAAATGTTAATTCAGTCACGCAAACCATGAAGCGCATTCAACGAAGACGAATACTAGTAGTGTGAATTTAATGCGGCATTATAACACTAGGTGGCAGGGTGTTCGCTGCGAGTGTTGGTAAAATTAGGTACGCAAACCCGGGCCGGGGTTACTCGAAATTTTCCAATTTTCTGCCTTAATTTTTTATCAATCGAACCCAAATTTTCAAATGATGTATGTTATAGGTTCGTGGGTGTACCCGGTGTCGTTCCCCCTGAAGGCTGGCTAGATGGTAAGATTTTCCCCGGAAGACTAGCTATATAGTGAGACTTCTCCAGGGGAAGTCTCACTATATAGCCAGTCTTCCGGGGGAAGTCTCACTATATAGTCAGTATTCACCCTTCGTAGCGAAACTTCCCCCTTTAATTTAGTTTCCGAATATTTTTTTTATTGTAAAACAATGTTTTTATACTAACGACTTCAGTGTTTGGATAAAAGTTATCCGTCCTATATGAATGAATAAATGAATATATGAATAAATAATTAAAACATTTTAATACTGATTTTTATAATTAAACATCTTAGCCATGCAGGTAAACATAGGTAAACTGCACGTTTCTATGGGTAATGACCTCTTTACTGTTAAACTAATTATGTCTTTTTTCTTTTGATAAGAATCGTCTCGGAACAATACAATAATCTGCTGTGCACGATAATTTTTTTAATGCGCACTTTTATATTGACTCATTTGAAACTATGCATCTTTATATATATATATATATATATATATATATATATATATATATATATATATATATATATATATATATATATATATAAGATCATTACCTAAATATGCAATATATACATCGTCGATGTAAATAAAATCCAAACCAAACACGGAAGGGGAAGTCTCACTATGGTCGTTTAGGGCGGAAGGCTCACTTTATAGTCATTGTCCCCCCTCCCTCGCGGAGGGGAAGTCTCACTATATAGCCAGACTTCCTGGGGGAATACTCACTATGGGGGAAGTCTCACTATATGACACCGGTAGCGGGGGGGGGGGGGGGGGGGGGGCTGGCCACCAAACATTTTTCTAGCCATAACATTTAGTTACTAACAATGTTCAATGAAAGTTTGGTTGCCCCCTCCCACTTTTTGTTGCAGTTTAGTCAAATAAGGGCCATGTACGTAGTGATGTATGAGTAAAATTTGGTACTGAAAGAAGTTGGACCCCCCTCCACCCCCCACCCTCAATAGAATTTTCGAGTTTGAAGAATTTTCCTCTTTTTTTGTTTGTTTGTTTGTTTTACTTGTCAAGATTTTTAGGTAAGTTATTTTTTTTCTCTGGCTGCCCCTTTCAAAAACAATGCTACATCTCTAAGTTTTATCTGTATTCGCTGTAAAAATTGCCAATATTCATATTCATGTATTTATATTTTGAAAATCTCAATATTTTAGATTATTTTTGGCGATTTTTGATTTCCAATTTGCTAAGATGGGTAGGCAATATCAAGCCGACATTTTACGTATTTTTTGCCAAACGAGACATTGACAAAATATTTTTTGAGTTATTCTGATGTCAAACACTGTGTGCTTACCAGAGATATTTATTTCTTTATTGAAAAGTGCTATTTCTATACAAAAAAATAATATATATTTTCATAAAAAACCGGGGGAAGTCTCTAGTATGCCCTAGTCTAGCCTGGTTCCGGCGACGCCTACCCATGACGTTCCGCACTTCTTTGCAGAGCATTATGGGTTGGCCGAAACCAGACTAGCCCCGGTCCCCAGAATCACGCGACTGCGCATGAACAGTTATTATCCTGAAATGAAGAAATGTCAGTTCAGTGGAAGAATATATAGGGGTCCCGAAAAACAACTCAATTTATAAGGGTATTCTAGTAATCAACAAAATATTTAATATTTTTTATATCAATAAAACTGAAATTCAATAATCCAACAAATAACTTGAATAGAGTTATATTTTTCAGGTGACAGAAAATACACAATTATTTTGGAGTTTTCATCATTGGTCCGGTTTTAATGACCCAGATTTTCTTAAAACGTGTTATTTAAAGCAACAAAAGCACATTTGAAAGAAGAAATGCTTATAAATAGTTAAAATATAATGTTCAACATCAGAATAATTTATAAATTTTTTAGCTTTTTGTCAAAAAAAAAAACAAAACAAAAAACACTAAAAATGTCAGCTTGATACTGCCTTCCCATTTTACCAACTTGGAAATCAAATAACTTCGAGAAAATCTAAAATATTGAGCATTTCGGGGCAATATTACAGCGTATACAAATAAACCTATAACTAACATAACTTGAAAATTTGGGTTCGATTGATAAAGTATTAATAGGAAATTGGAAAATTTCGAGTAACCCCGGCCCGGGTTTGCGTACCTAATTTTACCAACACTCGCAGCGAACACCCTGCCACCTAGCGTTATAATGCCGCATTAAATTCACACTACTAGTATTCGTCTTCGTTGAATGCGCTTCATGGTTTGCGTGACTGAATTAACATTTGTAATAGAGATGATCATAATTATTTATTTAAGAAACTGTATCAATTTAAAAGGAAAAAGTCCGTATTTACAAGAATAAAGCAATATAGAAGTAAGGACAAAATGAAGAATGAAAAAAGTTCAAAGTGAAATGTAATAAAGATGAATATGAAAATAATAAAGTGACATATAGTTACAATAATAACAAAGAAGGAAGAAGTAAGCAGAATAAGAATAAAAGCAAGATAAATAGACTTTTGGCGGTAATTCCCTTCCATACATTATTTGTTCAATTGTGATTACCTTGAGCAAGAAAAGTGTAAATTTAATCCCATGATTCATGCAAGAAAAGGAAAAAAAAGTTTGTTTGTTTTTTTTTTTAATTTCCTGAATACACAGGATAAGTACATGAATATTCTTATTGGGTAAAGTAAAATGTGGCAAAACTGTTATGTCTAAACCAATGAAATACATGTATAACTTTTATATTATCTTCCAACACCTGTGAACTCTTCTATAAATTCCTGTATAAACTTATTTTTATAATGTTTGTACTCTTAGGTCTCTTGTGAGAGCTTGAGTTAAATAAGTTTTCAAAGTACCTGAGAATTGTAATCTTTTTGGGAACAATTTTAACTTTATGTTTCTAAATATGATTGGTGACATATTTCAAGTCTTTGAAGCGAATCGATCGAAAGTTAGTAGATCAAACAATTGGCATTCTGAAAGTTTCAGATTTTCTTCACATTACCATTAAATATACATCTGTGTCGGAAATACCTATTTTGATTTCTATATATTAACAGGTCCGTAGGGAAAAAGGGGGGGGGGGGGGTCCCATACATTGGCGTATATTCCTTTTAGGCTAGAGTGAAGTCACAGGTTTAACCTGAGGTGCAAAGTGTGGGTAGGCAAGGAGCTCCCTCTCGATAGTTGGGGGGGGGGGGTTTCAAAGGGAGCATTTTTGCAAACCCAGACATCTACAATTTTTATTTGACCTGTTAAAATAATATTGTAGGCGATATGAAGACCATTTACCAAAACTGAGAACTCTTAACTTATCCTTTTACTCTGCTTAGAAAATATGGAAACTTCCTTACTGAATAATCAAAATTCGAACAATACGTTTAATTTCCTACTAATCAAATATATTTCAAGTTATCAATTTCATTTCCTGCACTTATGCTTTCGATGGAATTTTCTGATACAGACTTAGTATTTTAAAATAACACTTGAACTTTGGCTTAAAAAATTCCAGCTATGGGAATAGTTTTGCCCCTTAATATAAAGCAAAGCTGTAAACATAATCGGATAAGTATAAAAGTGTGGATTGCTAAGAATGCCTTTTTGGCATTTGCAACAAAATAAAATTTATAGGTGCGATTTATTTTCATCTCCCCGCCCCTTTATTCAACCAAATTTTTATCCCTGAAAAAATTATGTGTAGGCTACAGCCTTTTTGCCTATATGGAATATACGCAACTGCCTTATAATTTGCAAGTATTCATTATCAAGGAATTTGTGTTACATCCCCCTTTTGATATTGCTTCATTCGGCCCGGGGTTCATGTAAATATGCTACATGTTTTTTATATCACATACATGTATACCACTTACTCTTAAAAAATGATTATTTTATTAGTTACTTCACATCAAAACAGCCACAAAGTCTTTAAACTTTTTTGCAAATGTATGCATACTTTTTCTTTTTTTTCTTGCGAGAATTTTTAATGAAATATTAACTACATGTATATATTTGAGTTGTCTTTCTTATTATCTGTTCTACTCAGCTGGAAGGAGACTCCTAGGTAACGTTCATTCTGTGAGAGGAAAGAACTGTACATGTTGGAGTGCCGTAAGGCTCACAGAATGGACAGTTTGAAGCCTGTTACCTACTTAAAACATTTACTCTATTGTATTTATAATGTATTCACTTAGAATTATAT
Organism: Saccostrea echinata; assembly: GCF_033153115.1. Lineage (NCBI taxonomy): Eukaryota > Metazoa > Mollusca > Bivalvia > Ostreida > Ostreidae > Saccostrea > Saccostrea echinata. The sequence goes on along the minus strand of NW_026889813.1, from coordinate 3,723,223 downwards.
TGTTTCTCCTTTTCAAGTAAACATCCATTGTATTTAGTTAAACATTCGAGTTACCGGGTACAGGGGTTGTTTACATTAGAAAATAATAGCATTCATTGTATTTGTTAACTTACTGGACAGTTACAGGTAAGTGCTTTTCTAATTGAATAAAGAATATTAAATACAAGGCTTGAGATTCTAACGCCATTTTCTTTTGATTGTGAATGTTGAAAGTATTACTTCTGAGGAAGAAAACATTTTTTCGATGTAAAACAAATTCGCATATGATGAGCAATCTAATAATATTACAGATGTCATTCTAAGTGATATTTTGGATTTTGAGATGAAGATTGTCAAGATAATAAACTTGTAATTGAAACAAGAATGCATGTCCGTGTCTCTATAAAAAGCTAATCTAAGAAAACGGAGCAGAAATCTAATTAGGCATTGACTGTGTTCTTCAACTAACAGAGAGATGGAAGTGTCCAACGTTGATGCTTTCATGCATACGAACAATTTCTAAAAATTTCCATGTGGAGCATTCTCTTGCTTATCGAATCAGCTGGGAGATATAAACCCCATATCCAGGTGATAAAGATACATTGCTACATACGCAAGGGAAGTTGACTATAGAAAAGTTGAAGTCACCACGTTTATCATAAAGTTTTGTTGTTAGTAGCCTGTTACCATTAACGTCTTTTTCTAGTAAAATAACCAAATATGAAACAGATGTGTCAGACTCTGTGGTATCTTTTATTTTAAGTTCACTGGGATATATCGGTTCGACATATGAATGGAAGTAGCTATTGATAATTGATAATAAGTCATCAATATATCTAAATGTCGAGTTGAAGGCCAAAGAAAGTCTTCTTCTTCTCATGCATAAGTTTTTAAGAAATTCTGCTTCATGTGACTACAAAAATAGGTCTGCTAATAACGGGGCGTAATTGGTACCCATGGAAATTCCGACAGATTGTTGGAAGACTTGATCTCTAAAACTACATAGATATTGCCAATCAGAAACTCAAGCATAATTCTTCATATCTACTTTTTAACATCTACAGAGGACTTTTGTGTACAATGAAATTTTTTTAACAAAATAATTATGCAAAATAATTTTCTGATTCACTTACTAGGATTTTCGCTATTTGTAGTTCTCCCCCATTTAATCTCTTAAAAATTTCCTGATTTCCTAGCAACTTTAAATTCAATTGTATTGACGGTAAAGTACAGGAATGTGTTAAATATGACATTGCAGTAACGTACAAGTACATGTATAACGAATCCTTACTATCGATGTCAGTAACAGTGTAGGCGGTACTCGAATGACGTAGAAATACAAAATATACAAAAAAATAAATGGAGCAATACTTGTTGATATTTCTCATGAATTGCATTAATTTTGCTTAATGATTCTCAATCGGTAGAGCGCTCGCTCCGTGATCGGAAGGTCGTGTGTTCGAATCACTGCCGCGACTGACCTAAGTCAATAAAAATAGCTAGATAGCAACTGTTACTTCGCCAAGCGCTCGGCACTTTGAAGTGAAAGTTGCGGGTCTTTCGGATGAGACCTTAAAAACCGAGGCCCCGAGTCACGGTAGAAAAATATTTTTGCGAATGCAATGCACGCGCAAATTTGCTAAAAAATCGTCTACAGTAAAAAATTCCAGATTTACGGTATAAATTTCCTAATTTTAAAATGTGTCTTCAATATTAAGGCACATTTTGTTTTCAGAAAGCACAGATTGCAAACTTGCCTATATACCAAATTTACATGTTATATACACTATGGCATCAGATACATCTTGTGTGAAAATCAGTTTGTGTTCTTTGTTCTCGAAGTGAATAGTACATGTATCTCAATTTTGAAGAAATTCCATCGGAATTGAGGTAATTTGGTAAAATGTTCTAATTTGTCACCCTTTTGAGGTCTATTTGAAAACTTGTCTGAAATAAATCAATGTTGGTTTTAAAGCAATCATTAATTAAAGTTCTTAATGACAAAGTATCACAATTTTAATTGTTTTTTTTTAATATACGGTATCAAATCAGTTGCAAAATTCGGCTAATAACATACCATATGTCCTTTAGTTGCAATTTGCAACCTTGTAAGCTATAACCGTATTGGAAGGAAAAACAATGTGACATACATCAACTATTAAGTTAAGGGTCAAATATGGTTATTAATTCAACATATGATTAAAAAGAAATATGAAAATAGAAAATGATAATGACAATGAGTAGGTCATCCAAAACGGCAGCACTGGCAGATATAATCCAGCCATTAACCGGTTTTGCATGATTGCAATCCAACAAATACTGAAGGACTTGTCGCATGCCCTTAAAAATCGGTATTTTATGAAAAATATTATCTACGACCTTGTTTATTAAAATACCGAACACAATAAGCTATGTTGTAAGCATATTTTAAGAGAAATTTAGAGTTGAAATTCAAATATTAATACGGCGATATGTATATTTCATCGGATTTCGTCGCCATACTGCTGTGACGTGGTAGGCGACAATTCAGTTATAGAGAGATGAGGATCTGCATACTTTTTACGGAGTTATCAACGACAAATACAACATACGTATGAAAAGTGCTGGAAAAAATAATTCCTTACGTGCTCTTCAATTACTGTAGAAATATGAACTAGCTCTAATTTAAGGTATAACATTGATAAATAGATGAAGTTATAAATATACATGTATTACATGTCTTACCTGACTACTGTGTGGTGCACAAGGTGCAGTCATGTTAATAAGAAAATAAAACAGAAATATACATGTATATTAATGCGTGAAGAAACTTGCTATTTACAGCTAGTAGAGCTTGTCCATTTTAATCGTATAGTCTATGATTATAGAAGTACGGGCAGATATAATATAGCTATTAACCGGTTTTACATTGCAATCCAACAGATATTGAAGAATTTGTCGCATGTCCTTAAAAAATTGTAATTTTATGAGAAATATTATCTACGACCTTGTTCATTAAAATATCGAACAAAATAAACTTTGTTGTAAGCATATATTAAGAGAAATGTAAAGTTGAAAGTCAAATATTAATACGGCGATATGCATATTTCAATCGGATGCCCCCGACCCCCTCCGATTTTAACGATCAATCAGTTGCTTATTTACATTTACATTATAATTTGATTAAGTTCATTAAATTAAATAAATGAACAAAGTTTTAATACGTGTTATACGACGACAAATCAAATTGTATTATGAAAGCGAATTTCTTTCGTATTCGCCGCGTCTTCCTCGCTATCGTCGCTGTTAATAGATTATTTTACCATATTTACAGATTTTGCAGGTTTTCTCATGCTAGCAATTCAAACGTATACAGTTACGCTGGACATCCAACCTCATGTCGACAAAATCAGTGATATGGCAATCCATAACGCACAGCACCTGTGTTTGTACTGCGTACATTTTAGTAAGGTTAGCGAAAACAGCTGATCAGACATTGCCATCTTTGACGTCACGTGAACGCTATCTAATTGACTGGATTTATTTGACTCAATAAATGTTTAATTACAGCAGTATATCGGCAGCAAAAACACAAAATTTATAAACTTTGATCATGAGGAAAGCAATACGCATGGTAATTGAGAAACAAAGTAATTGAGAAACGTGCAACACTTATTCCTTTAAATAACAGGTTCAATAAATCAAAAGTTATGAAGATTTAACATTTGATTTTTTTTTTTACTAATACGCATTGATTTTAACGACAAAATCATTAAGAAGTGGCAACGGAGTGAGCAAAACGTGATACATGTAATATAAAATCTCCGCAGCGTAAAAAGCTTTGCCCAGATACTTTGCGAGGCCGGGATGGTACGCAGAAATCTTGTATTTGATTTAAACAATATTTATTCAGAATACTAAATAGATTGGGCAACAGGTAAACAATACCTATAAATACCCTCTCTATACATTTCTCTTGTATTTTAGAACATATTACTTTAAAAGAATCACAGACAACAGATTTTTAAACCTGTTACAGAACTGTTTCAATTTCAACTTTATTTAATGTGTGTGTCCTTTAGTATTGGATTACCATTTAATTGTTGTGACATAGTGAAATTTTTTTTACTGTTATAAGTACATTTAGCGTTCAATTTCTATGCCTAATCCTATTTCATGTTTCTTATAAATTATAATGCTGCAAGTACAGCAGCAATGAAAATATTGACAGAATAGCCAATTTAACCAAAGCCAACCTTTGCTGCTTTCAGAAACCGAGAGGTATTTCTAAGTACTATCCCTCATTTTGAAAATGATTATTTATATATATGATAGCATATGGACATTTTTCTTTCTAAAAGATATTATACAATTATGGACTCTTTCGGTGGTGAATATGGTTTGTTATTCACCAGAAAAATATCAATATTGACCGAGGCGAAGCCTTTTCAAAAAAGGTTTGACTCTTTAAAAAAAAAATTTTACAAAAAAATACAAATTATACATTTTTTTTTTTTTTTTTGCTCTGAAAAAATCCCATATTGCCTTTTCCCTGAAAGCAAATTCCATAATGTATTTGTTATGCGAATTATTTACTTGGAGTGATTTATGCTCAAAAGACCAGTGTAACATTGGGGTTATTTCTGACTTTAATTAATATCATATTGTTATCATTAAAATCCACAGTTAATTTAAACATTCTTTCAAGATACACAGTGTTTTCGAAAATTAATCATAAGGGAGGCAGAATATGAACTGCTGATTTCATAAAACCTGGACAGTAATAAATCATAGAATTGCTAGCTGGAAGTAATTAAAAGTTAAATTGGTGGCTACCAGTTTTTTGTTTACATGTACGATAATATCTTAATATAGACCATGATTGAGTAAATGTACAAAAAATTAAAACAATGCACACTATTTACTGAACATTATAGGTGTAAATACTTTGTATATGCAAGTCGCACGGGCCAGTCTGACGTAACGCTTTTTAATATATTCGATCAGTACATATTATCTATTCAAGATATATTACTAAAGTCAGGTACTCTTCACACAATTGCTCCAAAGAAAATAGTTCCATTCATGATCAGCAGATACAACATTACAACAAATTTTAAGAATAATGATGAATATCTAATACGTTAAAGAAAACAAAATTATCGTGAAAAGATTTTAAGAAAATCACTTTTTCCCCAGAAAAGCAAAGAAAAAGTTTTCGTATTCCTACGCTCGCTGCCTCCTCAGTCTTTTTCACGAAATATATAGGTCATACTTCGATTGATAATGATAAATCTTTTCACCAATTATATTACTGTCATGATTATTGTTCGTTAATTGCCGTGTATTTTCTCTTGAGTTAGAATATTAATCATTAACTGTTTGTTTGTTTTTTCCCCTCTTTTTTAAGCAACGGAATGGTTATTATTGTTAAACACCTGCAATCGTAACTTCTCGGCAAAGCAACGTGATTTTCCAAGCTCGTCGGTAAGGATCTTCGAACGTGTGTAGACCTAGGCTATTTGATCTTGCAAGCACAGGTGTGTGCACCGTTCGCTAGTGACGCTTAAATCATGTAGACTGGGTATCAGTATTTGCTACGGACATGAAGAAATTTAGAACTATACACCAGTTTCATAACAAATGCAGGTTTTTTACTCAAGCCTTAGACTGGGCTAGAAGGACTGAGTTATCTAAAACGATGGTAGGTCATCGATTTACTCAGTTTTTAATCAAGAAAATATACTATTTTTGTAAATAAAAACATTTCTTGAAACAAAATGAAGTTTTCAAAACGTCTGTATCTTCAAAATCTATATTAAGTGTTAAATGTCGGATTCTATTCTATGACGAAGGACTATTCAGTATTGCTCCACAGCCGCAACCAATCTCGCGATTTCCTTTGCGTTTAAACAACGGCCGTGACACCGTCAATGCATCTCTGGACGAGTTCATTGATTACTCTAAAAGGTGACAGGTTGACCCATCTTTAACATCTGCCTATACTTTGAGTGATAGTACTTTAATAGCACAAAATTAAAATATAAATTAAAATCTATCCTTGATAGATCTATAGTTTTGCTATTTAAAAAAAAAAATTGGGCTATCTTTGATAATCCATAACGGCTTGAATTTTTTTCACAGAAGATTCTATCATTGGAAAGTTAGATGCATGTAGCACAGGCCCATAGTACGCGGGATTTTTTCGGAGCCCCCCCCCCCTCCCTTTCACTTTGAAAACGTTGCTATGCCTGTAACATGCTATTTGGATTATGAGTGAGGTGTTAAATACATTTTTAAAATTATACGATTAATTATATTTAGTCTATGTTCTATGTGAAATTAAACCTATTTTTTATGCATGTGCAACTTTGTGATAAAGTCACCACAAGCATGTAACGATATATATATATATATATATATATATATATATATATATATATATATATATATATATATATATATATATATATATATATATATATATACATACAGGTTGTTTCCTAGTACATGCATATTTTATTCAACAAAAGATGTTGAAACTCAGTAGCCTAAATAATATGTCATTTTAGGATATTTATGGCACTTTTATAGTTGACTTTCTACAGCTTGAGTATCTCTGACGTTTTGTCAGTACATGTAAATACTTGTTTTTTATTAGAAATCATCTGAGCACAATGAAAATGCGAATAAATTAAAAGTCGAATATCTTGGATATGGGGTAACCCATATCTTTTCTTGTTTCATGATAACGTCAGAAATATGAATTTTGAATTTTTATCGCATGTTCATAGATGCACGCTGTTTTTCTTTATTATGCTACATTGCCAAATGTGTGCAATAATATTTATGTATAGATTATAATTAATTTAAATTTTAAAATTCAAAACAATACACAATAATTTACGAGCGTCATTAATATTAACACTTCGCAAACACAGGATGCACAGCCTAGCCCGACGGCGCTATATTTATAACAACGTCATGAATAGGAATACATGTATATCCTATTTTCATCAAATAACAGTAGTTTTCCACTTCTTGTAGTGTCTCCGAAATTTTACACACCGTTGAAAAATCGTATACACCAATTACAAATCACTAGACTAAATATTTTCCAATAAATTTAAGTTGTTTGAATAAATATTTCGTTTTTGACGACGTTTCAACCATATTAACCATAATTGTATGATTGGACGCTGTCCCGTTCTGATGGCTGACGTCGCTTTTTCTGTCAATTTTTGAAACATACTTCTTGCGGTTTTCACTTAATATTTTCATTGTCTATTTAGTAAGCAATACTAAAGATATCAGAAAATAGCGATAACCGCTTTATTTGTGATATATTAAATTTTTATTCAGCTTTGACGCGTTTTAAAAAGAAAATAATCATTTCAATCAGATCACTTTATTTAAAAGTTCATGGCATTTTAACCCTGGTCCGTGCGCACTATCGGCGACCTTTAATGACCGAGATTTTTACAAAAATATTAAGTTCAAACAATAAAAACCAAACTATTCCGACTTGGATTTTCATGACTAATATTTTGGTATACAATAAGCATATCTTGAACCATTCATTTTGACAAAAACGCCATTGTTCACGAACTTTTTGGACAACCCTCGTACATATGGTGTTTATATTTCCATACTAATTGGTAAGCAAAAGCATATCCTGAGTACAATCAATGTTTGAACCAAGGTTTGCAAGGTTTTCTGCAATCTCATCCGATCATCGTCAACATTTCGCGAATTCTCATTATATTGACCTTGTTTACAAAAACAACCAGTCGTTGGGTTGTATTTTAACTGGAGTTAAAATACCAATACCAATATGTAAGATCATTGTCTGGATACTTTTTTTAACACCAGTTTACTCCGTTCATCTGATCATTTTAGGGGGTCCACGGCGGGTGTGACCTGTCGATAGGGGATCCATACTCCGTTTAGGCATCTGATCACAACTTCGGTGTTTCCAAATGTCTGTAATTTATTACTTTGATCTCTATTATCCTCAACATTTTATTATTTAAGTTGGAATGTACATCCCAAAGTTATCCCTGGGGAAAAAAACCTTGCATAAGCTTTATTTTAGGAAGTTTGCATTTTACTTGGCTTAATTTTATTTGCCCTATTATTAAGCTGATGAAAAAAGGCTAGAAAGAAAAATCTAATACATTTCTTTTAAATCTTTTAACAACTGACAAAAAATCGCATTGATCAAAGATAAGAGGCTCAATTTTATCACGTGAAGTAAGTAATTCTATCGGGACATCTAAATTGTTTTTTATATCTTGATTTCTACAAAATGATTGTTACACAAGACGAAGGTGTTCCCTGATGGCAAGTAAGGTCACCTGGCCAAGGTTGAGTTATAGTGCTTTTAATGAATGAAGCGATAGGAGGATAAGGTGCCACTTAAACCCTATTTTTTTTCTATTACATCATTCTGTACTTAGCAAAGGATATTCAAAATCAAGTGTTTATAAGATTCATAGAAATGATTTTTTTGAGAATTCGGGCACATTCTTTATGAGGTTGTCGTTTTGTTTAAAATGCAATTTGTTTATTTAAAAAGTCAGTTCTCTTCTTGCAGTCAACCTTCGAAGGAAAGTAATTGTTTATTCAAAGAACGTATGTATCATGGCTACTGAAAGTTTCTCATATTTTTAACATTCCATTCCTGATAATATTCGGGGCACTTGGATAAAAATTTGCATTTTCAATAGAGTAACACATACACTTGAATCATCATTGTGTATCTTATGTATCACTGTTATAAAGATGTTATTTATAAAGTTAAGTGATATATTTATGTACATTAAATTTTGTTAAGTTGAACATAGGAGTACGCATCGCCATCAGCCCAATACCTGCATTCTTAAAACTTTTATTTATACTAACATCGAAGAGTTTTGAAAATGTCCTAAATCTCTTTGTGCAAGAATATATTATCTGTACAGAATGTTGCAAAATTATAATGATTTTTACTGAAAACATTTGTGTACATCTTCCCCTTTACGTAACCTTTTATTTTAAAGAGAAAGGTTTCCGAATGCACTCGAACAATATGTTCGATAAAATGACTATTTCAGTGCCCTAAATTGATTTTTTATTGCAAATTCTAGTATAATCTTTTGTTTGTGATGTTTTCTATTTGTGTATTGCTCATGCAGATTATAAAAAAAATTCTGAAGTCGGATCTTCTAAAAGAAATTTAAAATTCTCAAACAAATCGTCTTAAATGGAGGACGATTTTGTTTATTGAAATGAAAAGCGATGTGCGTCAAACTATAAAAAATAAAGAAAAGAATAACAATGAAGATTTATTCAAACCCATTATTTTCCTGCTTTTTTTTTTTTTTTTTAGAAAAACAAAGAGTTTATGATTATTGAGTTTCTTTCCTTACAGATCTGGACCATATGATCTACGTTTCACTCTTAACTGAATTCGGTTTGGCTTTATATTTATCCTTATTGAAGTCTACCGTCGTCAATTAACTTCTATGCATTATGATCATTATTGGTCTTTCATATACTGTTTAAGACGAGTCTTTAGAAAAGTTCAATAAAATTTGGTGAGTAAACATTAATTCTGAATACATCAGCCTTAACTGATATTGGTTGTAGAAGATTCACATATATTTGAAATGCTAGAAGATAGTGACATTAGAAAATCGGGAATTATATTTAAATTAAAGAAATTTTTCATTTTAGAGCTTTGATCATTTTTTGCTGGGAGGTTAGGGGATTTTTGTTTAAATCCTTTATAATACAAAATAAAGAATTCAATTTTGATTTTGCACAGCATAATAATGACTTTGAACGAATCTGACAACTTTTAGTCCTATGCTCATGATGAAAATTTTTAGTTTTGTGTAAAAAGTAGGACTCTTTGGCCCAATCTCAACCCTCAAGACAAATAATACGTTATAATTCTTGAATCTACAATATAAACAAGCTTGCAATAAAATGTGAAAATGACGTCAATATGTAGATGACATGTAACAAACGGTTGACTCAGTCGAACTCGAGCAAGGAACAGCTGTAAAGTTTTACGTAAAACTTGGAAAATCCTTTGCAGTAATTTATGACGATTTGTACAAGGTTTGAAATAACAATGGACTTGGAAAAGTTCAATTAGTAATTGGATGTATTGTTTTAGTGAAGGAAGAGAGATGGATAAAAATGACGTTCATTCTTGATGACCGGTGAAAGTGAATTGGGAAAGAGTTTTTTTCCTTAATTGAACAATTTGTAATAATAGATGACTGAGTAACAGTTAGAAAAATTGTTCAATATATTAACAATACAACATTCCTTCTTATATAATACTTGTAACAATGTCTAAAAAAAAAATCACATATTCTTAAAATGTTGTTGTTTAATTTATTTATTTAAGTTTATTTTCATTCAAAAGATGATTGTCGTGTTTTCACTTTCTAAATGATACTATTTGTCATTGTTTGTAGGCTGCAGAAGGATTCCTCTACAATTTTATGCTATCATTTTTTTTTTTAAATCCAATTTATATAATTCAGAATGATTTTAGTGGACTGAAATTCATTTTCTCAGTTTACACATACTGTGTAAACCATTTTTTAGGTACGATTTCTTTGATGGTGTATTCAGATTTTTAATTGGATGCTAAATTAAAAATATAATTTTTTCAGTGGTGATGGCATGCCATTATTTTGGATAAAATAATGCGAGAAAAATAATCGTGCATTACATACTCGTGTGGGATAGTGAAATTCCATCTCGGGGCCAAGATTCACTGTCTATAGGACTCGGCAAAGCCTCGTCCTAGACCGTGAATCTTGTCCCCTCGGTGGAATTTCACTATCCCACACTCGTAGTAATGAATGATTCTATTAATCCTTAATCCCTTAAAATTTCAGTAACTTTAGACTGTAAGCAGATCAGATCTGGTAAAGAGAAAGCGCCCACACTTGATCCACGTTGGACACACGACGCATCCAAGAAAGATAAGTCGGGTTATGATGGATGCAATGCTCACACTGGGAAAAAAATCCTAATCCCACCATCCTGGCCGTTTAAAACATAACCTGCTTGGTTCGAAATATAAGACGTGAGAAAATCTTTGGGCTGCTGTGAACAGTTCACTTAGAAGCATGTCACGTGATCGCCTGGACCAGGTGTGTCTGCATTGTCAGAGGGGCCCACTTTATTGAAGAATAAACACTGAAGCCTATTTTGATTTCTTTTATGGAAGTTATTCAATTATTTTGCGAACCTTTTGATCACCCATCGTATGTGATGATTTGTAGCCCTGTAACCTTTGGAAATAATTTTCTTTTTAATGGAAACATTGACCCTTTGTAGCCTCACCCATGAAAAAGGCCATGGTTCTTTTAATATACAATTGTAGATAGAATCTTACTTACAATGGTTGGATTCTGGTGTGACAGGCTGTAATTTTCTATCCCGTGAAAAAACGGTCATTGAAAATGTTAAAACTATTCTAGAATATTTATCAGGATGCTTAAAGCTTATTAAAAACGAATTTAGAATTCAAAAAAGCAACCAAGAATAACAATATCGATCTGTTCTATTATTTGGCGTCAAAAAGAACATACACTGATAAAACGGATAGATATAGAGGAAATGGATTCATGCTTTATCCGGCGATTCACTGGCTGTAATCAAAAGCATCGATTTTTGCTTTGTGACATGTTTAACATATATAATCATTCATTCGATTTTATCATGGAAAATATGTACTACAATAAATGAAATGTTTGTTGAGTCTATTGATTCTAACCAGTGAACCTTGACTCTGGTATCTTTCCCCCAATGTCACAGACATAAGTACGACAAGGCTAATCAAAGAAAACATGCCTTAAGGTAGTACAAAACACATATCTGTTTTAACTCAGTTCTTATAAGTACAAAAAAAGGATAATATCACTATAATGTCAATAATCAATGATCTTTGTAAGAAAACTATTAAGCTGTGCCATGTTTTTCGCCATTTTTTGTGAAAAAAAAAAAAAAAAAAAAAAAAAAAAAAAATAGAGAATCCTATGTATTGGTCATCCAAATCCTACGTTTTAAAATGTGTTTATGCCATCTACATGCGATATGACAGTCTGTTAATAAATGTAAAGTTACTTTTGATCAATTTACAGTAGAGACCTTATATTTGGACATATCTATAAGGAGCCTCCATTCTTTAGACACAATAAAGGTCAAGGTCATATTTAGAGGTCAAAGGTCAAATATTGTGACATTATCTACTGATTCTTTTAATTTTTTGCATTGATTTTTTTTTTCAAATCACCAAAATATCTGAAACTGTCGGTTAAATGAACTTACATGTGTCAATTCCTGGGCTCTGTATGTTCCATTTTTTTCATTACATTTTACTCAAATATACCGGCATCAATAAAATTTTCTGAAATTTAATAATAGAAAGGTTCACACAAATTTGAATAGAGCGATCGGTATTTTTTTTGAAAATGCATATTCTAAAGAGCAGCTAGTGTCTGATTTCACAATCTTCTTACAGGGATCTGATAGGCCATATTTCAAACTATGTGGGCAAAAAGGCACGCTTGAATTTCTTTCACAATACAATTCAAGAGAGATTTTATATCCTAGAACAAAATTTCAAAGTTTCAAAAAAATGAACTTAGGGGGAAATTTGGCGTATCTATAGTGTACTACTTTTAATTTGCCCTTGCAGTAAATTGCCAAATTTCATTTTGAGCTCATTTTATGTAAAGTTTCTGAACCACGGATGTTATGGTTAATCATACTTTAAGTCTGGTTTGTAATACTGTAAATGTATTTTACTTGCATGATGTTAAGATATTTGACGGAAATTGATTTTTTCAATAACTTAGCTAATATTTGATTTCATGCTTTCTGAATTTGCTTTATATGAATGTATATACACAAGACAATTAACGACGTACTTGATTTCGTAAATGCTGCTTTACGCAAAAGGCGCTATATATGATACACAGTTAAATGTTATACGTTTACAGTAATTGGCCTTCCTGAACAACATTATTCTGTACAATTCATTTTTTTTAAATGTTTTCACAAAAATTTCAAAAATGTTTGAAATCAACCATACAAGAAGAGAATTTTGTCAAAAAATTTGATGCCGCTAAGAAAAAAATATTGAGACTACCTCTAAACTTAAATTCGGATTCTTTAATGTGGATAGGGCATAAAATCCGGACCCCTGTAAAAGTCAAGAGGTGCCTAGAAGGGAATAAGCATCCCCTATCAACTGGTCACTCCCAAACTGAGCCCCATATATCAATCAGGTAGACGGAGTAACCCCTAGTCAAATTTAATATAAAAAAGGCCTAATGAGATATGTCAGTCAACATAAAACCCAATGATAGGTTATATTTGCTAACAGAGTAATTATAACGGCTATAGAATTTCCGATATGCTGACGATAAAAGAGGTTTTTGAGTTCCTTGTAACATCAACTTATTTGTCAGTAACCTTTAAAAAAATGATCGTTCTCAGAGCATGTTTTGAATATCGAATAAGTTGGGAGACATAAACACCAAATGCTGGTAACAATGGATTATTACTATATAGGTAAAAGCTGAAGCAATCTGGCCTTGAGACCATAAACTGAGAACAGACTTAAGTCAAAATTTTGATTTTGAATGTCTTGAGTTTTATTTAACATACATACTTAAAATTTTACAGGTTAGTTTAATATTCCAGTATAAACATATGATAAAAATTTTGCTCTGTTATCAAAATTATTTCCAAAGTTATTTGGATTTGAAATTTTGACTTAAGTCTGTTCTCAGTTTATGGTCTCAAGGCCTGGTTTTGTTATAAGAAATAACGGAGGTTATCTCGCTTTGTTATAAAGTTTACTTGTCAGCTGGCCGTTATCATCTATAATCAGTAAAAAAATCCAATATGAAACAGACACTTTGGGGTCTTTCATTTCAAACCCACAGGGATATATTGAGTCGACGTATGAATGAAAGAAAATATGGTTAATTGATAAACGTAGTCGATATATCTTAATATTTACATTTTCAAATATTTTTTCCTTAAGATTCTTTACAAATCAGAAAACAGTTCATTTTCTCACCAACTACCAATGAGCAAGAATACCTCATTGTGACTTCATAATACCATATATGACGTCAAAATTGTGGTGTAAACCGTTTTGTTTCAAAAGTCATCGTTGAATGACATAAATTTGTAGCAAGGCAACAAACAAATAATGTAAATATAAGTTACTGATATGCTATTGCGCTTCATGAAATATGCCGGCTTGAAGCGCCGTAGTTCATGTCATCTTGAATTCCCTAGAATAAAATTCATTTCTTAAATGTGAGGGCCACAGCAAGTGTTTTCTTCTTCTCATGGAGAAGCTATTGAAAAAGTTCTGCTTCATAGAAATATAATGATAAGTCGGCTAATAAAGGAACATAATTTGTGCCCAATTGAATTCCAACAGTTTGGAAGACCTAGTTTCCGATTTGGTGATTTTAAATTTTCTAAAAGTTCTTTGAAGTTTTCGAGAACTACATCTGATTTACACAATTTCTACAATACGCCGGAGTACGGTATGTCTGAAGCTTCTCCTTTACAGCAGTTAATATTTTTGTTAGAAGTAACTCGTGTTTAAAATTGATAATTATTTTTCATTTTCTGCAGCGTCCTTACTACATTAAAAGAATGAAATCATAGACAAAAATACATATTTTCTACAGAACTCACATTCTACATCTGGAAATACCCTAATTAAAGTATCCTCTGCAGGAGTCGTTCATATTAAAGAATCTTTGGAACAAGAACAGAGAGATAGAAAACGCCCAAAGATTTTTTACTCAGACATCATCTGAACATAAGCATCAGAGGCCTGTTCAACAGAGCGAACGTTCGCAAGCGCTCGCCAAAATCCCTTATCCCTCCAACAGAAATGTTCGCGAGCGCTCGCGAACGTTCGCGCTGTTGAACAGGCCTCTGGACTGTTTTTAATAGAACTTGTGTTCATCAAATACAAAGAAAAGATGGGTTTGTTTCAATTAGGATTTGTCCTTTATGTGTCTGATATTCACGAAGGTCATTTAAAATATACGTAATTTTTTCATAACTTTTCTTTAGTTAACGTCATATTATACCCAAATTTGAGAGACATAAATAAATCTTAAATAATTTTACTAAAACATCAAATATATCATGATGAACGTCACGAACATTAAAACAACGGAAAAGAGGTCAAGGAACAGGTCAAACTTTAGCCTTTATTAAGCGGATGTATAAGCGGATGTATATAGTTACATATCTGTAAAACGAAGTAAAATTAAATCGTTGAAATGGAGTATAGTTACATAATTCCACATGCCAAAATGCGAGGTAATATATCATTTCATTGAGCAGAAATCAATTGCAGAAGATAGCCCACATTGAAAAAGGCAAAAAATACTGGCGTTGCAGAACGTAGCAGAGCAGCGAGTAGCAATGCAATTATTTGTTGCACTCTGGAAACTCCAAAATTAATACTGAAAATGTTGGGGGAAGCCTGAAATAAATAAAAACTGACTGTGTATAAATGAATAAGTCAGTTTTCGATTGAAAGCGGTCCTATATCGGACGAGGGATGCCTGAAAGAAGCGGATTATCAGTAAAATGTGCTCAAAGATCTAGGGTTGATGACGTCATGAAAAGCGATAGACCTTAACCATTGTACAACTTATGAAAGACGAGTTACACGATAAAGAATTAAAAAAAAAAATTGACGAACCAACTTATGCAGCTTAACCAATTATTTATATACTAATTTTCAAGTGGTATGAAAACGTTTCAACGCTCTGATGCGCCAAAGATCATCTGTGATATGTAGAGGGGGAGTATTTTTGAGAATGAATAAAGATGAAGATATCGAACGGTGATCGATCTAAAAAATTTATACAAACAATACAAATCTGTGATCAGGGTATAAACCGCGGACCCCAGATATTCCAAGGGTGGGATCAGGTGCCTAGGAGGAGTAAGCATCCGCTCTAGACCGGTCATCCTCACTGTGATGACGACATGACTGTCATGGCATTATGTTTTTGACGTTACGATAGTAAAGTGTATTCCGTGGTTACGTAATATATTGATTTTAATTTGTGTATCGAATGTTCCATCTAAGTAAATTTAATTACACTAAACACATCAACAAAATACTGTAAACATATTACACTTGGTGATGTATTCTATTTAGCGCCTTTTGCGGACGTCGGCTTTAGCTAATTCAAGTTTTATGTATATTCATATTTATATCTAGCACGTGCTGAAAGCGCTAAGAAAAATCTGCGCTAAATTGTTGTAAAATCAATTTCCGCAAAAGTTTGTACTCAATAAATTAATAATTTACAGTAAATGTTTTAACATATGATAATGTTTTGAACATGAATATTAGAAAAAATGATATGATGAAAAACGACATTGTGTAGACATATTTCTTGAATGACTTTCCTATTATGATACGTGACTATAGAATGACGTGTTTTTTACATAATGTTTTCGTTTTGGTAATTTATTTGCCAACAAGGATACACGTGATTTTACAACAATCGCAGTCATTGTTGTAGTATCCCCTAATCGTGGGACGAAACTGCGCCATCACTGACAGTTCTGGGAAGGAGATTCCTGCCATCAGTCACCTTACCGCAGTAGACTTTCAGTAACCTTTCAGTAAACGGAACTGCACACTTCAACCTGTAAATGATACAGAATGATATAGTGGCGCATTAGTGGATGATTTTGTATCAATGAATGATTTATTTATATCACTTTCATAGTTAGTGGTTTATTGCGTACTATTCGTCAAAAATTTATAAGTGAATGACATCGCCATATATAAATAACATGCAGTAGTCTGTAACAACCGTCGATGTTTTAGGAAATAGCGATAACACTGTGGTTGATTGATGATACATCTTATCAAAAATCGATGTAAAGTCATTAAAATATGCTAAATTAAATCCAGAAGTTCAAATGCAAAGGTTTAAAAAGTTCATGCGATCACGCATCAGTAATTGTCAATGCATTTCGTATAACTACTGATCAAAAGGGAGATATCAAAGGCAAAAACTCAAAATGCATTAGTAGAAGTCGCATTGACTTACATTGTTTGAATTTCGCTTCGAATAACCCTAATTTATAGAATATAAAAGCACTCACAATCATATTTTGTGTTCTCATTTTTTTTCATCTTTTGTATCTGGCAAGAGAAAAAAAATCAATGTTTTAATTAGAGTATGCCTCAACGATGCCTTACAACTATAACTGACAAAATAAGTGAGAGTTCGATGCAAATCAGTTTGGTGTTAACCCTGCTCTGAGATTTTGAGATGTTCACGACAAAGTCTTATTCCTTTATAACAGCGTTCCTGTGTATTTTTTGCAAAGTAGATGGACAAAATTATTCTAGAAAAGGTAAGATTTAAATTTTTGTTGAATGATTTATCATGAATTTTATTACGGCTTAAGTCATGAAAAGACATTACTAATATAAATTTTTGTATTTTTTTTTTTGTTTGTTTGTTTGTTTGTTTGTTTGTTTTTTTTTTTTTTTTTTGTTACACATTGAAGCTTACAGAAGTGAATGTACTCTCTAAATGTATAATTAAATACTTTTTTATTGTTCATATCAAATTTGATAACCTTTTCTCTGAAATTCTACTATCTGTTTTCGATAACTGCATATAAATAAGTATGCAGATTAAGTAATTGTCTTATTTGTATTGTCACATATTTTTGCCATATGCATGTACATACATAATAATCTTCATTGTCTCTTATGTTGAAATAATAATATCTAAATGAGTACTATATTCTTTAAAAAAGGTTTGTTACATTTTTAGGGATCAAAAATTTCTCCCTATGAGTCGTCGATTTGATTATCAAATGAATTTTTATCTCGAAAAAATATGTAAAACACAGATATAAATATAATGAAGTTATGAAAATTGCTTTGGGTTGGAACCAGGTACTGATAAAACAAAAATTTTGACTTGATTTAATACTTAAATCATGCACTGAATTACATCAATGAAATACTATGTTTTGAATATTGGATAACAGGATAGGACATACATGATTTCTTTCTTTTTTTAAACAAAGAAACGCCTTGAAATGTTATGACCAGACTCTGATGATTCTAAGTGACTTGATTTGATTAGTTCTTTGTACAGTCTAACATCATATTTGCAGTTTTGAAGAGTAGAATTAGGCAATCTTGTCAGTACCTTACTTTAGCACCTGTGATAATAACACGGGAAAAAAGTCCCATATGCCCCCCCCCCCCAAAAAAAGGGAAGTTAATTATCAAATCTTGTATCTAGAACCCTTCCAAAAATTGGATATTAAAACTAACTTGACACAAGCACTCCGAAGTTGATATTACGAAGATGCTTGAGTTTCTGATTGATAATATCTATGTAGTGTTTGGAGATTAAGTCTTCCAACAACCTGTTGGAATTTCCATGGCTACTCATCGCGCCCCGTTATAAGCAGACCTATTTTTGTATTTATATGAAGCAGAATTTATTTTAAAACTTTTTCATGAAAAGAGGAAGTCTCTTTCTGTGGCCTTCAATTTAGATAAATCAACGAATTTTTCTCATTTAATAATATTCATTTTCATTCCTACCCTGATTCAATATTCCTTCGAACTCGAAGGAAAAGACACAACAGAGTCTGACACATCTGTTTCATATGAGAATATTTTACGAAAGAATGACATTAATTACAAACTAACAACAATATTGATGATAAACGTGCTGACTTTCCCTTATCTATATCGCGATATACATTATTACCTGCATATGAAGTTATGTCTCCCAGTTGATTCGATATGCAAGAACATGTTCTACGTATATACAATTTCTAAAACGAGGCAAGCTATTGACCAAAAAGTTGATGATATAAAGATATCAACAGTCCTGCTTAAAGTCAAATTTCACAACTTCTGTGACCGGTTCAATGACCTTGTTAGCAAATACAATCTATCGCTAATTCGAATGCTGACTGACGATTTTTATACAATTTGTTAGGGGTTATGTTCACACTAAATTGTCACAGAATTTTCCTTTTGCCTGAACATAACAAGGAGCACACGGCGAATGTGACCAGTTAACAGGGGATGCTTAATTCTCCATGACACCTGATCCCACCTCTGGTGTTTTAGAGGTCCGGCGTTTGCTCTGCTCCAAATTCATTTTGTATTGATAAACTTTTGAGGTAGATTACTGTTGGTTATCATCATATTTTAATTGATATAATTTATTTGTTCATTAAACTTGCGTGGAGGGGACAGGAAGGATCGTATTATCAATCGTGAGTGATCTGATGGATATTTGGGAAGTAGATATATTCCCTGATAGCTTTAAGTTCTAAATTAACCAATATTTCTTGCATGGAATGGGTACTCCCAGTAACGGTTCCAATTCCTCATGTGACCTCTATGAGTGATGAATACCGGATGAATAATCAAGTTAAAGCTGTTTCACAGGTTAAAACATGTTACAGACTTCAACCTAACATGCATGATGTTATGAATTTTAAGGATGAATACTTTGATTCTGCTTAAACTGGAACACTTAAATTCTGATGTTTGCTTAAGTTTTACATTGATCAATCTAGGGTACATAACATGAAAAATAATGCTTTGTGTTGCACTAGACCTATAATTTCAAGATGAGTGAGTGATTAGATTTTTTGGAAATTCCAAATGATTACCAAAGTTGCTTAGATGTTGTATTTGGGGATGAACAGACCAAACGTATATTGAGTGCTGCAAGTGACATATATTTTAAAGATGAAAATTTAGATTAAAGCTATTTAACCATTTATATTAAACTATTCAATGAAATGTAGGTCTCATAAGTTCTGAGTTTGGATCTGCACTGCAGATAAAATTAATCATTGGCAAAGTGGGTCTTTAAAGAGGGAAATATAATTTTAAATGGCCTACTCGAAATTCAATGGAATTGAAATTTCATTTATGGTTGTTTTTTGCAGTGCCCATTGTTGAGATAGTATATGGAAAAATAAAATAGGAAATACTTGGTCTAGAGATCTAAATGCATGAAAATAATTTAAAGTACATAAAGATATCTTAAAATGCGAGATAATTACCGGTGGTTTCAGTGTGGTTTATGGGAGGCTAAAAAACGATAACCTAAAAAAAAAATGTCATGCACTGACAAAAAGAGACTGAACGTTTGATTATGATACTGTATCTTTATTCGTTAAAAATATCCTCTGGTATATTTGAACCCCGATTTCTTTAATGCAGAAAGGCCATCCACTAAAAAATCGCCCACAGCAATATGAGACCGACTTTTTAAATTTTCGTTTTGTAAAATATCGAGTACTTACTTTTTTTTATCACACTGTGGTAGCGGAATGATGTGTTTGGTTTTATAATTGATTTCACTGATTTGACAAGAGTGTTTTTTTTTTCAAGGTGGGATTAATTGTCTCGCTTTAACTTTTATTTACAACGAACAGCGAGTGACATCGTTTAATTAACTTTTTTAAGGGTTTCTGATATATTTACACGTAAATGCACTTGCAGAATCAATTGATATAACGGCAAAAATATAGATTTAATCTTTGTTATACTCTGCTGGTTTTTCCTTCAAGGCGGGGAAAAGCCATGTATATTACTTAGTGTTATTTTATTTTTAGAAAATAAGTTAACGTTTTATGGTTTCAGATTGAGCAGTTTCACACTGAAATATGTTTCCCAGTAAGAGTGCACTATAATTATAAGCGATGCGATTCTGTCACGACAAATAGTATACCAACTATGAACTGTGTCGCTAATGATTTTTTTTACTATTTCCTCTAATTTTAAAATGTGGAATATTAAGAAAAGTCAAACCGAGCAAATGGTATTTTATTCTGTAAAGTAACAGAAAATACGTTTCTTTTAGTATTTATCTTAAATTATTCATCAAACAAATTTTAACATTTTCAGCATTGAGTATTCATTAAGATTTCTTATGAGACATTGTAATGCAGATAATTCACTTTATATTATGATTGAATAATTTCTACATGTATCTCTCTGATTGGCTGAGATCCAACAATGTAGAAAAAATACTTTGTTATATTCACCTGCACGTGACCTTCCAGGTGAATATAAGGATGTAATATTATAATAATATTTCTTCACTTAGGGCAGTTATGTTAGTTTAAGAGTTGTTGTAAAATGTGCTTTATATATTTTTGTTATTAGGTTACCCACTTCCGCCCCAACCCGGGGTAAACTTTCGACCTACGGAATCCGTCTCCTAGCAGTACAGGAACAGCGTGCTAGACCGCTCGGCCATCTAGGCAAGTAAAAAAATTGCTTTCGATGCCGATAGCTTCTTGCGGCGCTGTCCTGCACTACACAGTCATTGAGAATTGAAGTGAGAAACAGTTATTTGGACATTAGTTTTATTAGAGGATCGTTACCGATACATATTGTAATGAATCAAATTTTATTTATAAAGCACATTTTACAATAACTCTTAAATTAACTTAACTGCCCTAAGTGAAGAAATATTAATATAGAAATAACGTTGCTAATGACGTCGTGATAATATTAGTCATAATATTATCACGACGTCATTAGCAACGTTATTGACAACGATTTGAACTTTTCATAACTGTCTATAGAGCCGACATCACTGAAAGCGCTAACAGTAAACATTTTATTTAATTTGGACTGTAGCATGAGAATTTAACTTATCGACGTATATATATATATATATATATATATATATATATATATATATATATATATATATATATATATATATATATATATATATAGGATCTCCCATGATTTGTAGTTGGATATGATTTTTATCCAACGAGTTGTGTGTTTTTTTATCCCCGAGCCTTGGCGAGGCGATAAAAACACACAACGAGTTGGATAAAAATCATATCCAACCACAAATCATGGGAGATTCTTTTTATCCCATGTTTAATACTTCATAACTAATGTTTTACACTGTTTTATATAGGACTCCACTTTATTTTACTTCATCACGCTAACGCAAAAACCCATTGTGAAGTCACAACTGCACTCTACTGTGGAATATGAAAAAATTAGCCAATGAGTCATATCCACGGGATAAAGGGGTAAACATGGGATATATATATATATATATATATATATATATATATATATATATATATATATATATATATATATATATATATAAAGATATGTAAATCATATGAATTTAACATTGATGATGAATCATTTAACCTTTGACTAATGAAAAAAAATCTTTCTTACTGGTTGCTTTTAGAAACCGGCTCTAGCTACAGTGTACATGTACATAGAGTTCATAAGTTGATCGTGTTTATTGATTGATCATCAGCAATCGGTTTTCATTAGAAATTAGAAGAAAAAATATTCATTGTAATATAAGACAACAATATTTAGAACGATTTCTGTTGGTAAAGATTGGAAAATTATTCATTCATTCATTGAACATATATACTTTGGGGCTTCCTTCGTACTTTTCAATGTTCCGTTCGTGAACCCTTACATTAAAATTAATAAGTATATGTACATACAACAATATAATCAAGAAGTGTTTAATCTGATGTGGATACTTAAAAATTCCAAGGAACTTTTAGAAAATTTGAAATCACAAAATTTTACCAAAATCAATAACATCAAAACGTACGACTTTTCAACACTTTATACAACCATTCCCCACGATGAATTTTGACATCAATGACAACTACTTTTTCAATAGAAATGGAAATCGCGGATCGTAAAGTTACTTACTTTGCCATTGGTTATTCGCAACATTATTTTGATAAAAAAAATCTGATTGTACACACAAGTACTCTGAAGGTGACATTAAAAAGATGCTTGAGTTTCTGATTGACAATATCTATGTAGTTTTTGGATTTTGGAGAGCAGGTCTTCCAACAATCATTCGGAATTTCCATGGGTACCAATTGCCTCCAATTATTAGCAGACCTATTTTTGTATTCGTATGAAGCAGAATCCATTTAAAATCTTGTACATGAGAAGAATAAAACACTTACTGTGGCCTTCAACTCGATATTTGTATATTATCAGTTAGCAATAGTTACTTCCATCCATATGTCGACTCGATATATCCCAGTGAACTTGAAGTAAAAGATACCACAGAGACGGACACAGAGACTGTTTCATATTTGGATATTTTACTAGAAAAAGACTTTAATGACAACCTAACAACCAAACTTTATGATAAACGTGATGACCTCAACTTTTCAATAGTCAACTTCCCTTATTTATGCAGCAATATACCCTTATCACCTGCATATGGGTTTTATGTCTCTCAGTTGATTCGATATGCAAGAGCATGCTCTACGTACGATCAATTTTTAAAACGAGGCAAGCTATTAATCAACAAGTTGATGAACAAGCACTTAGGATATCAACAGTCTCGTTTGAAGTCATCATTTCGCAAGTTCTATGGTCTATACAAGGACCTTGTCAGTAAATAGAATCTATCATTAAGTCGATTGCAGACTGACATTTTCAGTAATAATCGTTAGGCCATTATTTACACACTGAATTGTCTACGGATTTTTTCGTTTTCCCGATCATAACAATGAGCACAGGGCGGGTGTGACTGATCGGCAGGGGATGCTCACTCCTACATGGCACCTGATCCCACCTCGAATGTTTAAGAGGTCCGTATTTGCTCTGCTCCTGATTTGTATTGTTTAAACGGACTCTTGAGCTTGAATACAGTTCGTTATCTTCATAGTTCATTCTTCCCTATAAAACGGTATCTTGAATGAATCTGGATTTGGAGGTAGACATAGCGCGCTTACTAATGGAAATGTTTGAGAAACATTTAGAGTACATTTAAATACGGTAGATTATTTTTGCCAGTTTTCTTTGCTGTGTTTTCATTTTTTTTTTAAAAATTGAGTTAGGTTTTTATTTTCATTACCTTTTTATTACGTGTTATTTGTACTTTCGTTATTTATTATATTTTTTCACTTTGTATGTTCAGATTTTGTTTGCTCTTGCTTTTATTTGATTTTATTGCATGTTTAGGGTTTCTTGTTTGTTTTTCATCGAATCATAGAAGTTTCAGCAACAAATAACAATGGATATTGTTTCAGAGTAAATGAGATGAAGATAACATACATTGGAAATGTATAATTAATTAACAAGTGGTTTGTAATAAATGTCCAACTTGAGATCGTTTTCAAATACATTACGCTGATAGTTGGAAATTCCATTATGAACAGCAGGCTTTATTGCTCGGAGGCACGCAAAATAAGGTATCAACATCATGGTTACATAATATCATCATTTAAAAAAATATACATATCCAAGAAAAAAAAATCAAATCTGACATTAAAAGTTTCCAGAGACTTGTAAAGAAAAAAAAGAGGGAAATTTCCCTTTCAGAAGAATGAAAGTCTTTGCAGCCAAAATTTAATATAAGAATATATTAACAATTAAATGAACTGTTTGTTATAATGTACAGGGTTAAAACAAATGATAATAATCTCTTCATGAAACGACCTTAATTAAGGATCATATCATATTAGATTTGTTCTCAAAACGTGCTGAGCATACTCGTAGTTGGTCCTGTCGAATATATAACATTTTCTTTACCTATCTCATTACGTACTGAATACATTTGAAACCAAATTAATTTTTGGTAATTCATGGGTAAGAAAATTAATATATATATATATATATATTTTTATATATTCAAACATGTAATTCGAGGTTAAAAAATTATGGGATATAAGAAAGACTTGGTAGTTACAGTACATTAAAAAAAAACCTTTCACTATATATCCTTAAGTCATCCATTACATACAAAGCAGCTGAGAAATTATAGGTATAACGAGTAAAAAGTATATAATGTGTGTGTGTTATTTAAAGGCGTATTTAAAAAAAATAATAAAGGTTAGAATGGTTTATATTTTTCATATTCTATCCATACAATATATTCATATCAATATCTGGAGTATCTAGAAGATTGGAAAATAGTATGTTCAATGTTTGCATTTGGTATGAGAGGGTGATAGAATGACAGTTTGAGCAACCAGTCATTGAACTATAATTTTACTGTTCACACATTAATAAATTGGCTAAATTAATGTTAAAAAATAACAATATTTTACAATAATTGTATACAAATTTCAATGTAATTTAATGACGAGTGTAAGAATATATTCTTGGCATCTGATACCTTAACCTCAGTTGTCTCGATGAAATTTGCAATATAAAAAATAAAAAAAAATAATCATACTACTTCTCAATCGTAAATCGTTTATGTGTAATCCAAGAAAGACTTTCACGTCGTTTATGTATATATGCGAAGTCCCTAAGTTTTTCTTTTTCTTCACAAGACAATCAGGGAAAAGCAAAGGGGATAAAACTGATAACATGGAAAAAGTGCAAGATAACGCAGGTCAACCCCAAGGAATTCAATCAGGTGATGAATGGGTTCTAATTAAAAAAGATCTACAAGAGATTAAAGATCAACTAAAAAGCACAATAAAAACAGACGACATTAAATCGCTAGTCACCAGTATTGTAAAAGAATTGCTCGAAGAGCACAAAAGAGAATCAGAAAAGAAAGAACTCTTTTATAAACAAAAAATAGAAAAACTGAGTGACAGCGTAGACAAACTAACACTTGATAATGAGACGCTCCGAGAAAAACTATGCGAGAACAACAAAAAAACTCGCGAGCTAGAAACCAAAGTCCAACAAGTAGAAGAACTGGCCTCTTTTGCAACAGTTAAGGCAAATTATAACGAACAATATAGCCGTAAAAACAATGTGAAAATATATGGAGTCAAAGAAAATAAAAATGAAAATACTTTGCAGGTTGCAAAAGAAATATTGAAAGTAAAGGGAAATGTGGACATCGACGATAATGACATTATTGCTATTCATCGCAAACAAAAAGCCCCAAGTAAACAAAAGGCCCCAAGACCTATCCTAATAAAATTTAAAAATGCAGACACAAAAGCGAAAGTTATGCGACAAAGGTCAAAGTCAAAGAGTCGGAGGGCAATGTGAGGTTAGGAGATGATGTGACAAGGGAAAACAGCGAACTCATCGCCAAACTTATTGAACATCCAGAGATTACATCAGCCTGGTATTTCAATGGTTCTGTGTATGCCAGTGTGGATGGAAAACGTATGAAGTTTGACATTTTAGACGACATTGATTATAAATTGAAGAACCGGAATTCTCGTGACTAACCTCTATGGACTCCGCATTCATAACGCTCTTCACGATTCCGATTTTGACAGTGAAAGGAAAGAGACATGCCAATGATGCTACTCAAGCCACTTGACTTTTGAAAGTAAATTTTATCTGTACACAGTTATTCTATTTCATTTCTCATTCATGTTTGTGTTATTCTCTCCTTACTTTTCTTCTTCTGTCTCTCTTTTTCTCTATCTCATTTGCTGCCTGTTCCTAAAATCCTGTTGGGTCTGTTTATTTATGTCTGTTTTTATACAAATACCCGATGGTTAAAATAATATCAGTCAATTGTCAAGGTCTTGGTGATATCGCAAAGCGCAGAGATGTTTTTAACTACCTTAAGTCTTTAAAGTGTAATATGTATTGTTTGCAAGATACTCATTTCT
This sequence comes from Saccostrea echinata, assembly GCF_033153115.1. Taxonomy (NCBI): domain Eukaryota; kingdom Metazoa; phylum Mollusca; class Bivalvia; order Ostreida; family Ostreidae; genus Saccostrea; species Saccostrea echinata. Next base: position 3,696,607 of record NW_026889813.1, on the reverse strand, counting down.
CATCAGAAATGGAAAATGATATTCGAAATCTGTGGGGATACGAATGTTTTTTTTAGCTCATACACCACTAATTCCAGAGGAGTGGCTATTTTAATAAATAACAATATTGATATCAAAGTAATCTCAGAAAAAGGTGATGCTGATGGAAATTATCTAATACTTAAAACATGTATAGAAAACCATGAGGTATTGATATGTAATGTTTATGCTCCAAATACTGATAAACCTGATTTTTTTGAAAGTATACAAAATCATATAGAAGATTTGCAGTGTAGTAATATTATCTGGTGTGGAGATTTCCATTTGGTTTTGAATCCCGAGTTAGATTATTATAACTATAAAAAAGTAAATAATCCAAATGCAAGGAGCAAACTCTTAGAAATAATAGAGATTAATGGCTATGTAGATCCTTTTAGACAACTTCATGAGTCACTTCGTAGATATTCATGGAGGAAAAAGTCTCCATTAAAACAAAGTAGGTTAGATTTTTTCCTACTGTCAGAGCCACTTTTATCAGGATTAGATACATGTGCAATAGAGCCAAGTTACAGATCAGATCATTCTATCATTTCTCTCTCGTTAGTATTTAATGACTTTAAGAGAGGTCGCAGCTTGTGGAAATTCAATAACTCATTACTTTATGATGAAAAGTACTTGAACTGTATTAAGGATGTTATCTTACAGGTTAAAAGACAATATGCAATTCCAGTTTACAATTATGACAACATGCACACAGTGCCAGATGAAAATATATTCTTCAAAATAGATGATCAATTATTTTTGGAAACCTTACTATTAGAAATAAGGGGTAAAACTATCTCTTATTCATCATATGTCAAAAAGAAGAGAGAAAATGAGGAAAATTCTTTGATCAATGACATTAAAAATATGGAAGAAAATATTTCTGAAAGTAACTTAGAAGAACTATACAATAAAAAACAAGAATTAGAAAAAATTAGAAAGCACAAGTTACAAGGTAATTACATAAGAAGTAGAGCAAGATGGATTGAGGAAGGGGAAAAGCCCACAAACTATTTTTGTAAACTGGAGTCAAGGAATTTTACAAGTAAAATCATATCAAGATTAGAAATAAATAATGGTGAGGTTATTCATGATCAGTCACAGATTTTGAAAGAAATCAAATCTTTCTATGAAAATTTATATACAATTAAAGAAGGGAATACTGACTTAAATTTAGATAATGAGTTGATACATACTGATGTTCCCAAACTTTCTTGTGAAGAATCAAACCATTTAGAGGGTGAAATAACCTTGTTAGAAGCCTCAAATACTCTTTATAATATGAAGGCTAATAAATCTCCAGGATCCGATGGTTTCTCTACAGAGTTTTTTAAAATGTTTTGGAAATATATTGGGTCCTTTGTCTTAAGATCTATTAACTATGGTTACAGGAATGATATCATGTCTATTACACAAAGACATGGAGTTATAACATTATTACCTAAAGGTGACAAGCCAAGACATTTTCTTAAAAACTGGCGTCCTATTACACTGCTAAATACTGTATATAAAATAGCATCTGGCTCTATTGCAAACAGATTTAAAAAATATTTAGATAAAATAATCAACCCTGACCAAACTGGTTTTATCTCCAACAGATATATTGGAGAAAACATAAGATTGATATATGATATAATGCACTTTACAGAAGAAGAAGATATTCCAGGACTTTTATTACTGATCGATTTTGAGAAAGCTTTCGACTCTCTTTCCTGGAACTTCATACAAAAAGCATTACATTTTTTCAATTTCGGCCCTTCCATCAGAAAATGGGTCACTCTTTTTTACACGGATATTAAAGCTACTGTTAATCAAGGTGGTAATTTTTCTGATGTAATTGATATTCAGAGGGGATGCAGACAAGGAGACCCTTTGTCTCCATATATTTTTTTGATCTGTGCAGAGATTCTAGCCATACAAATTAGGAAAAATAAAAAAATAAAAGGTATTACCATTAGAAATGTAGAAAAAAAGATCTCTCAACTGGCAGATGATACTTCCCTTATTCTTGATGGAAGTGAGGAGTCTCTTTTAGAAACACTGAACACTTTGAACACATTCTCAGATATGTCTGGATTATGCATTAACTTCTCAAAAACACACACTGTGTGGATTGGATCCAAAAAATACAGTGATGAGGTTTTAATCCCAAATTATCAACTTAATTGGGGAACTACTAGATTTACTTTATTAGGTATAAATTTTGATGTTGACCTAGATAAAATGTGTGAAATAAATTATCAACCAAAGCTAGTGCAAATCAAGTCTATTCTTAGTCAATGGGGAAAAAGGTTTTTAACTCCAATTGGAAAAATTACTGTTATAAAGACATTGGCTTTACCTATATTAAATCATTTATTTATGTCAATCCCAAATCCATCTAATTCTTATTGTAAAGAATTAGAAAAACTTTTTTTCTCATTCTTATGGAATAATTCAACTCATAGAGTTAAGAAAGATGTCATTGTTAAAAAATATGAAGACGGAGGACTGAAAATGATAAATTTAAATGCTTTCATTGTTTCTTTGAAATTAGTTCGGATAAGACATCTAGTTTTTACAAATAAAGGGTGGGAAAATTTCATCCCAAATATGAATATATATAAATTTGCATCCTGTGGTATTGAATACATCACTCAACTTATGAAAACCTTAAAAAATAAATTCTGGATTGATGTGTTCAATTCCTGGGTTGATTTGAATAAAATTTGTACTGATTCTGATGCTACTGTATACTCTCAACTGTTTTATAACCCTATGATCCATATTGGAGGGAAAACCTTTTATAGTAAAAAACTTTTTGACAATAATATTAGATATATTAATGACATTATTGGAGTAGATGGTTTTTTTTATAGCTATGAATGCTTTTGCAATACTTATCCAGATATAAAGATTATTTTTTTAGAATATTCTAGCTTGATCCATGCAGTTAAAGCTTGGATAAAGAGGAGCAATTTCAATAAAAAATTACAAAAATCAGAAAATCCTCTTATTATGTCTAACTTTTATCTTGTATCAAAATGCAAAAAATCAAAAAACTTCTATGAAATTCTCAATAAAAATTCTTCTATAACAGCTGGTTACAAAAAATGGATTGAATTATTTGATTTGGATAGCAAGGAATGCAAAATAATTCATAAATTACCATTTCAAGTCACAAAAAACTGTAAACTCCAGTGGTTTCAGTACAGAATTTTAAATAAAATATTGGCAACAAATTCTTTTTTATTCAAAATTAAGAAGGTTGTTTCAAAGCAATGTACTTTTTGTCAAAAAGAAGAAGAGACAATTGAACATATCTTATGGGAATGTGATCTTGTACAATCACTCCTTGAAAACTTTGAATATTATCTCCAGCAGAAAAACCTCCATTTGTCCATAACAAAAAAATCATTTATTTTAGGTATTGGAGGAAAAAATAATGAAATAGCTAATATCTTAATCTTATGGTTGAAATATTATATTTATACTTCTAGATGCACTGAAAAACCTCTAAATGTGCACTCTGCGATATCACACTTGAGTTATTTTTACCAAACACAAAAATATATATCATATAAAAATGGTGAAAAAGAGAAATTTGACGATCAGTGGAACAGGTGGAACCAACTATTTTTGTAACTCTCTCTCTCTCTCTCTTTCTCCCCTCTCTCCCTCTCTCTCTTTCTCTCTCTCTCTCTCTCTCTCTCTCTCTCTCTCTCTCTATATATATATACACAATTCTGCTAAAGAAAAGATATTGGACATTTTGTATATAATGAATTGTGTTGAAAAAATAAAATAATTAAAAAAAAAAAAGTTTTTCTTTGGCTTTTATATTCCACACAATTATAATTATCATTGGTTTGCCTCAAAATAGTTGGATGAGAATATGGCTATATTGATTTTAATGCAAATAAGAATTAAATCTAACTTGTGGTCATGTTTTTTTTTTGTTTTTTTTTTTTTTCAGAAAATGACCAACAGTGAAATGACTTAATAAATGTTGTTGTTGTTTTTTTTTTAATACTTATAATAATGTAACAGTGCTATAAATCACATATTTGCACATGAATTTAAAACAATCGCACTAAAGCGTGATTCAAATTCATACCTGTACGCACGAATTGTATGTGCACAAATAAATTAAAGCACCATAAAGTATAAAAGCATAATCATTTAACACTTGTTTTTCCATTCCTTCGTTACCTTAGCATTTTAAAATTTAATACTGTTATCACACTTTCCCCTCAATCACATTACACTTGATACCGCTATAAAAATTACATAAAAGCCCTTAGAGGTTCAAATTTGAACATTTTTAGTACAAAGACATCATAAGCCGAACATTTCATGCATATAAGATTTTAAAATATATTTGTTTTTTCTATTAAAATTTTTAACAGGGATATTATTGCTTCTACACTTTACTTACAAACTAATGACACAATCGCATGTGATCAAGGATCGTAACAAAATTTTCATGTCGTCAGCATATTGGAGTTAAGTTTCTAGTATTTTATGCATTTTGTATTGCATTTTATCAGCTTTTGAAAGAATTGAACACCTCAAAAATTTCTACAATTTTGAAATAAAACATTGTATAAATCTTTTGTTTTTAATTTCTAGTTCTCGTGGTTTTGACACGAAATTCTTCCTTGGGTTTAGAGGAGCTTTGGAATACTTCCTTGGGTATAAATCCTGGTGATGGAAACACAGAAACACTTCCGGTAGAAAGCGTGATTTCCATGGGCACCTTTAGATCGATATTGGTGGATAATTGGTCAAATAACCCACCAGATAAAGTACCTCTTGACTACACTTCCACAGTTTATGGCTTTCATTTCTTGTTTTATATTATATATAATTATATACATGTGTGTGTGTGTGTGTGTGTGAGGGAGGGTGCGTTTGTAAACACCTTCAACTCAGCTCAGGTACTTATTGACACATCAATCAACTCACTACAGTTTTTCAACTCACTACAGTAATCACTGTAGTGAGTTGCCGTTTTACGAAAAATGGGTAGTTCTCGATTATTTATGCCCAAAAAATCGAGAAAAAAAGTTGGTGTCATTTGACGGTTTACACCCGTATTTTCACACGCCGACTTATGATCAAAAAATGGCACTTACACACTTTACTCGGTTTTGATTCTAGCGCATGCGCAATGCAGACTAATACTATGGCCGACTTCCGGTGTGTAATGATCTCGATTTTTCTACAAAGTAACAAATGATCTCATCAGGTAAGTTAATTTTCTGTTGATTTTACCGTGAATTAAAACGTTAATTACAAAACATCACATCGTTTCCATATACAAAGATATTAATCAATCACTCGATAAACATATAGTATTTAGATTTCGTTGTTTATATGCCCTTGAAAAATTTATGTTCAAATCCCTTAGTTATAATCCACAAAATAAAACTTAAAGGTTAAAGAATTATTTAAATATATTTCCATATAACTTTAAATCCACTACATGGCCCAATCCATTTGTTAAGCATAATTTGCAGTCGTCATAGAGTCTAAGTTCGAATTTTCTCGAATTATTCATAATGTTGACATGTTTCTATTTCATACACTCGTATCAATTAATTCTGTTCAACTTATATAAAAAATTATACTTCATGTAATATATCAAACGTATCTGGTTCTTTGTTCTAGTTATGAACTGAACTGGAATTATCTCTATCCTTTATAGTCACACATATTGCCATCAACACATCTTCAGTTCAGAAGTTTAATAAATTATTTTATGAAGTTAGAAATTATTTATCTTATTTATCTTTGTCCAAGACATGCACTTCATTTGTAATTTATTCTTTATTTAAAAAAAAAATGCTTCAAATATGTATGATTACAAAAGTATTTATCAGTACGTTCTCACCATATAAGAATCACACTTTTCGATTTTAAATGTTTCTCGACTGATTTTACAGAATTTCAAATGAACAAATTCATTTAAATATTTTCTAATACAATGTCCCTGATGTATGTCACAATGGAACACCTGCACATGTATTGTATAAAAAGAATTGAGAAAGATTAGATATCTTTATAATGGAGGTACGTGTATGATAGACTGTCTTGATTGGAAGGGGAAATGCATTTTTAAAATACAACGGCTAATGTAGACAAGATCAGAGTTCTCTTTCATCCAAAAATAAAGTATGCTCAGTTCTTCTTGTATGTGTCCTTAAAGCTGGTAAACTAATCAAAATATGAAAATCTGCAATTTTTTGTACATGTATTCAGACTGGAAACTTTAATCATTAGTTGCTTACCTGTCCGTGTAAGAGAAATAATTACAGTCTCTAGACTTGATGTGGTGTGATTACGGTAATTGTAAAATGTGGTTTCCAAGACTTTACCTTATTTATTCATTAGAGTTAGTGATTCATGTTCAGTATTGTTTAATCAGAAGGAGATGATCCAGGAATTCTTCCGGGGGGGGGGGGGGGGGGGTTCCATCCCCCCCTCCCAAAAATCCAACTGAGAAATTTACCCAAAACTTAAAAAATAAATAGATAAATTTTAAAAAACGCAAACTTGTCCATCCCCCCCCCCCCCCCGAGAAAAACTACACCATGCAAATTTGAAAAATCAAAAAAAAAAAAAAAAATAAAATGAAATAAAATAAAAAAATAAAAATAAAAAAATATGAGTGGACTGGACTGGATCGGTGCATGAATTGCTAAACATTGTCCATCGTATATATGAAGAACTGCATAAATTTTACACTTAGTCTAATCAGGGACTATATATAGAAATATCTATTTGAACATTGTTAATGCCTCTCCCCCTCCCCCTTCTCTATTTACCATGTTTATTTCTAGTAAAAAAAAAATTGTCTGATTAACCTATTCTACTCAAATTTACTCAAGTAATAAACATTTTTTTTTCTGTGTAAAATTTCATTCCGAGTCATCACCGGAACGAATTACTACTTAATCGTAACTGTTGTGGCGTGATGCTTGATTGTGAACCTAATAACATAGAAATACTTATTGGATTATACCTTCGATGTCATTCTGTGATTTATTTTAGTATGGTAAGTATAGAGTAAGAAACGTTATATAAAGGTGTAAATGACAAGTTCAAAATATTTACATGATAAACAAATCAGAGGTCATTCGAGTCACGTATAAAATTATTAAGTCATGCATGTGATATCAGTCAAGTGCAGATATTTCACAAAAGTTTGGTTGTGCATATATTTTAAACCTTTCACTGTGGTGTTTGTGAGCGTGATACGTGATACAGCTGTGATACCAACACGTAAAAGAAGATAGGCTAAGTAAGACTTTTGTAAATTCACATACACACACAAAAGATGTAAAGGTTGCTCCACACCTCTTCAAATTAAGGCTTTGCCACACTACAGCATGTACAAAGCTTAAAAAACCTGCATCGACGTACAGAAAGATTAACATACTCGCTGGCATATGCTGAAGGCTTGTGCCATGCACCATAATCATGATAATTGCATTGAAGTAAAAAATTTTTAAAATGGTCATTAAATCAACCATATTAGCACCAAAGTGTGCATTCAATTTTCCCTTGGCTCTGTTCATTGGAAAGATTTCGACATTATATCTTTTAAAGGAAAGGTTTGTTTTGTTTGTATGTTGTTTAACGTCCCTCTCGAGAATTTTTCACTCATATGGAGACGCCACCACTTGCCGGTGGAGAGCTGCAAATTTTGTCCTATACTCGGCATTTATGGCCATTGAGCAGTGAGGGATCTTTTTTGTGCCAGCACCTACTGTGACAAGGGACCTCGGTTTATACGGTCTCATCCGAAGGACCAGTCTCCACGTCCCACAGTGGGATTCGAACCCACGACGTAAGAATCAACTCCTTACTCCGCGACTCTAGAGCAGACGCTCTAACCACTGCGCCACGCGGGCAACTTTAAAGGAAAGGAATTGTATAGTTTGATATGTGCACACCCTAGATTTTGGAAATGTTAATGCTCTACTTTTATTGTTTTAATTACTTTCATTTTCAGATGTTTATTTTTTGCGAATGTGTGCATTTGGCCGGAAAACAATCTGACATTCCACCTTGAGATGTTATTTGAGAGTTGTTCCATCCTAAAATGTAAAGCAAGGATTTAAAACGGTGTGAGAAAAGGTTAACATTGTCGCCTATGGGAAATGTATTGGTGGACTGTATACCCCATATATATTGAGTACGTCTATTGGTAAGCATGCTATGAGAAATTTTACTTGTTAAAAAAATTGTACTTTCAGGTTGAGTTGAAGTTTGTGATTTAATAATATTATCATTTCCAATTGTTGAAATCTATGAAATACACAACTTTTATTTTGCTTAATGTGCATATTTTAAAACAAATCGAGTCGCAATATAGTGTTCTTCCAAAATTTTGAGGTGAAATAGACATAGTGTATATAGACACAGTTAAGGCACGGAACCCATATAGGAAATTTAGAAAAAATGTACGGGCTCCACATACCCAAGATATGGACACAGAATCTGAGGCTGAAAGCAAGGTGTTCTTGTGCACAGAAACCAATGTGTAGGCAAGGAATCCTTGTCCCAAGAAGACAGTTTCTAACTTACAAAATTTGAATGAGGCAGATTTGGTTCAAACTATATACATGTATTTTTAATCTCACGGCTTTCTACATAGCATGATCATAACTTCCTTTGTGCAAATCAGATTAGAAGGATTCATGATCCTGAGCTAATATAGCTTGTGTCTTTCTTACTTTATAAAAGATACATAACTAATATACATGTATATCACTTGGAATTGTACTTAGGTCAACTTGAATGATTTTGTCACTTTTGAACTGAAAGTCTAAGTAAGTAAGTCTAATATAGAAGCCATTTGAAATCTTTATCCTTGGATGTTTAAATGCAAGCTGACAGACATTGAAATAGTCTTTGTTGATCAATGATGATTTAACCTAAGTTAACAATCTCATTTCATTTTGTGTCATCACATGATAAAGAAAGTTATGATTTTATTAAATTCAAATTGAACAAACTTAGGCTGAAAAAAACAACAACATGTATTTCCCATAACCCAGCTGACCTAATTTTACCCCACCGACTCTACTACTTTTTATTCCAAATCGAGATTTTGAATCATACTTTTGTTCATAGTAAAGTTTTCTCATAGTGCAGTCCATAAAATGCATGTCTCGTACACTGTAAAAACCTGTCTATCCATCCAAGAGTTTTAAAGAGTACTCCTACTTTATTTATATATATATATATATATATATATATATATATATATATATATATATATATATATATATATATATATATATATATATATATATATATATATATGTGTGTGTGTTTGTTTGTTTATTCATATACATACATGTATGTTTATGTACATGTATATGATAGAAAATCAATGTACAGAATAATTAATTGATGCTCTCAAAATAAAAAGTGTTGCTTGCGTGACGCAGTGGTTAGAGTGTTTGCTCTAGAGTCGCGAAGTAAGGAGTTGATCCTTAGATTGCAGGTTCGAATCCCGGCCACTGTGGGACGTGGAGACCGGTCCTTCGGATGAGACCATATAAACAGAGGTCCTATGTCGCAGTAGGTGCTGGCATGAAAAAGATCCCTCACTGCTCAAATTGGCCCTGAGAGCGGAGTATAGGTCTATTAATTTGCAGCCCTCCACCAACAAGTGGTGGCATCTCCATATGAGTGAAAATTTCTCGAAAGGGACATTAAACAACAAACAAACAAGTAAACAAAATTAACAGTAAAGTAAAAAAAAGTTATTCCCTACTTACCTAGCCTAATTTTTTTTAAGCATATGTCACCAGAAACACATAATTTTTTTCATTTGGCCTAATTAAGTTAAATTACTATAGAATTGTGCATTGAATCATTTGATTCTTAATAAGAAACTACTATAAATTGTTAAAATGATAGTGTAGATAAGTTATAAAAATGAATGTGGCACTCTCATACATGTATTAATTCCAAACTTTAAAAATTCTAAAACTAATCAAATTAATAATGTAAAGCATTGTAAAGTTTGTATTCAGTCTCTATTTGGCATCTACAGCAACATCAGGGGATTCTCCAAGATCCTAACCCAGATCTAGATGAATTAATTAAGGCACATGCAGATCTCATGACTCCATATTTGGTTATTTTTTGACATGGCCGGTTTCCCAAATCAGGGTCTCCAGGTATGGGAAATGGCACAGGTTTCTGGTACAGGTTTTTCAGAATCCATGAGTTCATGTAGGGAACCTAGCACAACTTTCTGTGAAGGGTTTATTTGTAAAACTGTGTTATGTAATATTTCAGTCATTATCCCATGCCTGTTCCTGCCTTGACCACTTTTTGTCATGGCTTTCTAATTACATATTTTACATATATAGGAGCAGAAATGCTACTCTGTTACAAGTTTATGGAAGCTAAATATGTGCCTGTGTTTAAACCACCCAGACTGTTTCATATGGGAGTACCCCCCCCCCCCTCCCCCCTTATGAACACACAGCTAATGCTCATACCTCCTGTTGTTTACAATTACATGTATGTAGCGTGTAAATTCAGTTAATGTGTCAATTTATATTATTTATTAATTCAAAGCTAGGTTGAGTATATTTCTAGATAAGGATTCAATATGTACACAAAAATTCACAAACAGGGTCGGAATCGGTATTCAGTCAAGTTCAAGGTCAAAGTGAAAGTAGTGTACTCAATGTACGCAGAGTCTTGCAGTATGTAAGTGACATGCATGTGCCATTTTATAAAGGGGTATAAATGAAAACTATTTTCATGGAACAGGATTACATGAATAAGGACATGTACATTCTTTGGAAGCAGTCATTCAACTTACTCAAGTGTGTGTGAACATGCACGCTAACATTTTTCATATTTTATTGATAGCATGATACATGTATTAATTTTGTCTAATGTATTATTTTTCACCATGGTCAGTAAAACATGCTTTTTACCTGTATTAATTATTTAACAAAACAATATTGGGACTTGAATCAGTGCAAGATGAAGCAAATTCATAATTTATGATTATTTTCAAATTATGGCATAAACAGCTGATAAAGGGAACATGGAAGGTTTGTTTGTGTGTAATGTCTGTCTGTGAATGTTTTAGGTGCATGTTTTGTGATACTGAAATATATAACATCGATTTTTTTAGGTTCATGGTGATACAGGAAAACTTCAAGGTTCCTGCAAATGGTGTTGAAAACTATTGGCCAGTAAACACAAATTAAACCCATTTAATTACATCTTGAATCTTCACCAGTAGAAAAAAGATGGCAGTACTTTTAATGCGTAAGTAGAATTGTTTTGAAAAGCTTCTTTTTTTGTTTTGGGTGGAATGAATGATTAAACAAATACATAAGAGTTGAAATCTCTTTAATACAGGGTGTTTCAACGAACATGTCCTGACTTTGCATGTTTAGTGCTTCTTTTACTACTTCACTCATGATTTTATGAGTCTGTCAAAAAAGGAAAGATCAGTGTTTTGTAACGATTTATCTGAAAATAAACATTACTGTAACAATGTATTTTTTATAGTTTTTTGAAAGAAACACTGCATTTACATGAAGTGTTTTATTCCAAAGATTTTTTAAAATCTCATGATCATGCAGGAAGTATGATTATATTCCTAATCTCGTTCTTTACACCCAAAATGTTTGACATCTTTTTTTATGTATCATACCCTGTACAAAATGTTCCACCTGGAGAAAAAGGTGTAATCAAGACAGAATTCTGGGTAAAATTCCAGGCGTAAAACTTACTATAACTATTAAAGCAATATAAGCGGAAACCAAGCGTTAACCAAGCAGAGACTAGCTGAAAATTTGTGGCAAAAATGTAAATTAGCTCCGCCTGGAAATTGACATTCTGCCTGCATGGAAATTGAAATTCCACCTAGAATTGAAATAACAGGATCCCTTCCGAATATAGATTCCGTCTCAACTGTCCAAAGTATTTCTTTTTATAATTTCCAGCTATTTTCCCCCTGAACTAAATTCAGCCTAGAATTTGATGACTGGAATCTGTTAAATTTAGGCGGAATCTCTGAGACGGAATATCAGAAGGTTCAGTATCCCCCTGTATTACGCCTGGAATTTGTGCATTCCAAGTGGAATATCCTTGGTGTCCAGTCAAATTCTGGGCGGAATCCACCTCAATTGTTTGTACAGGACTAAATCATGATCACTAAAATGTTTACTAATTTCACATCAGTCAGTCATAAAATTTGAGCGCCAACGTGACTCTGAATTACCTTACTACCTGCCAAGAAGCTAGAAAGCTAAAAATACATGCCGGTTTTTTTTAGTAAAGGTTGTTGAGAATCATAATTTATTCATTTTGTTTTCCAGAATTTTTCCTTGGTCTGTTCGGACTTATTACCCACAGATTTTATTAGTCCAAATGAAAATGTATTAGTCTGATGAGACTAACCGACTAACATTAGTGTCAAAAACCCTGACATTAGAAAATCTCAGGCATATGTCTAGTCAGACCATGCTTACACTGTAAAAAAACATGATGCTGGAAAGTTGAATTGAAAATTTAAGTCTCCTTTATCAGTCTCTACCAAAAACTTTTAACTAAATCAGTAGAATTAATATATAATTCATGGTCTTTCCCAAGTGTTTAGACTTTATATTTTGCAATAATTACTTAAGTGTTCATTATTAATATCCCTTATCTTAATTCCTGAAACTGACAAATCACAGTAGCCTAGACATTAGTTGTTGCCGGTACTCGCATTATAATCAATAGGTCCCTGTTCAATTCTTGTCCTAGCACCTTGTCAATCCAAGATGTTTGAAATAGGTAATGAGATTGTTCGATCACTAAGCCGTGACTATAGAAGTGAAAGATGCATGTCTTTCAAATGAAATTTTAAAAATCAAGGTATCATTTCAGGATACGCACAATAAAAAAAACCCCGTACAGTGTTAAGCTACTAGTATACACTGTAGTGAAACCAAATATTGAAATTTTATGCTATATAGTGTCAGGTTTTTGTTTTTTTTCAACCACAAGTTAAATCCCCTCAAATCATGAGAATTTAACCCAATGAAAATGACCAATTTACCATTAATTGAGAAACTTACATGTATTTGAAAGCTTCCTGAAATGCCAGTAGTGTAGATTCAAGTTTGTTCAATTCATGGCCCCCAGGGGTAGGGTAGGGCAACAGAAGAATATCAAAGTTTACATGGAATGACAGAACCATGATTTAAATAATAGTCATATTTATTATACATGTATATCCATGTCCTTACCAAATTTCTGTTGCAGTTTTCTCAGCAACAACTCATTGCAGGTGCTTGATATATTAGCACACTCTTTGTTTAGGCATGCTAAGTTTAGGAATTATTTTTGTAGGAATCCGATGTGAACTTCCTGTTTATCCCTCCAATTCTGTCCATACTATATTTCCATCACAGTTTTCTCAACAACTATTCAAGGATGATGCTTGAAAGTTTAGCACACCTTTAAATTGTTTAGGCATGCCATATGGTGGGATTCATTTTTGTATGAATTTGATGTCAACTTCCTGTTTATCCCTGTGCTTGTCCGTACCAAATTCAAATCAGTGCGGGAATTATAATTACTAGTGAGCATTGGCTCACAGACTTCTTGTTTTCTATTTGATAGGAATGTCTTTTAATTTAATTAGATAAAATCCTTATTTAGTTCTTCACAAATATTCTGAGAATGTTCTTTTTTTATAAGATGTGTAACCATTACTGTTTCTTGAGTCAAGATTTTTTTATTTATTTTACTGATATTTATTTCTACTAGAAGCAGCTACTAAGGAAGATTAAATGAAGGAAGATCAGGAAATGGAGAAAAAGCTGAAGAACAAGGAGGACAAGATGAAGAAAGAACAAGGTTATTACATATGTATCTCACAGTATTTTTACAAAGCCCTTCCAAATCCTGATTTATATAGTTTTTTTGTAAAACTTAAGAATGAATTCTTAATATATAGTTCTTGACCCTTAAATATAAATAAAGAAGGTAACATTTTTTACAGGGCACAGTGACTTGCAGTGTGTGTACATGTAACATTATTACAACAACTATATCATGGGTCCATAATTTTGAGTAAGTCATTCATCAAGTACTTTATATGTACTGGAAACCATTTCTGAGGGGGATAAAGTGATGGAAGATAATGAGCCGGAGGGTGGAATGGAAGAGAAAGGGAAAGAGATAAAGAAAAAGGCAGAATGAAAAAGGACTAGGTAATTATTATCACAGTACCCCCCCCCCCCCTTCCCAATCAATGTATTTCTTCAAGTCAACAAAATTACCGGGTACTTATCTTATTCCTTCATAAATATTTTTAGAAAAAAATTAAAACATCAACTTTGACTGGATGTAGTGACTTGCATGTGTGTAATTAGCTATAGTCAATACAATGACCTGGTCAGCAAAAACAATCTATCATTAAGTCGAATGCGGACTGATGTTTTTAATACTAATTGTTAGGCCATTATTTACACATTGAATTGTCTGTTTACACATTGAATTGTCTACAGACTTTTCCGTTTTCCAGATCATGACAAGGAGCACACAGCGAATGTGACTGATCGGCAGAGGATGTTTACTCCTATATTGCACCTGATCCCACCTCTGATGTTTTTATAGGTCCGTGTTTGCTCTGCTCCTGATTTGTATTTTTTCTATGGACTCTTGAGCTTGATTACTGTTCATTATCTCCATAATTACATGATTGTATGATTAAGCGGTATTTGAGTACTCTTTACTGGAACCCAGGAACATCTTTATTTTTTTTTTTACTTTGTGTCATCTAGTTTAAGATGATGAGATTGGACTGTATGTAGGTAATTCATCATGAAAAATGTTACATGTTACATGACTATGCCTTGACTTTACCTTAGGCTGAAAATGTCGATCAAGACACATTTCTAGTCTTCTTGGCAGGTACTTGTAAATCTGTTCAGTTAAGTTTTTTTTTTCTTTTGTGTGAATTAAGCTGCACACTTGGAAACTTGTTAGTTGATGCCTCTTATAGGGGAAACATGTTATTTCTTGACAAGGCTTTAATAGCAGCAAGATATATAAGTGAATTTAAGGTCATGGAAATATTTTAGGTAATGATGAAAGTATGTATTCCACATTCTAGTACCAAAACATTTCTGTCAAAGTCAAACAAGTACTTGAAAATGAATAAGGTACTAACCACTCTTTCCTCAGATAAATCACTAAAAAAGTTCAGTATGCCCAGATTTTTCATGAATCTGGTAAAATATGAAAATTGACAAACTGAATTTTTGTCAGTTTAGTTGTTTATTGAATTGGATTTTTTTTTTTACAGAACTTGCAATAGAAGAAAAAGTTTAGGGAAATTAAGAGGAAGAAATTGAAGATGAAAAGAAGAGCTCTGGGAGGAAAAAAGTGAGCATAGTGCAGTTATTTCTATGATTTTACATTTTAGTGATGGATTATCAGATGCAGTCTGAATTATAAACCTTATCTACTGATAAAGAAGATGGGTGAACAAGGCAAGTAAATGCCCATTGTGTGACAAAAAAGATTTAAAGAGTTAAATCTTAATCATGTCAAAATTTTCTTTGATATTTCATTTAACATTAATGTATACTTTATGTAAAATCTTTGCAGTTTGCTACAATCTTATAAAGATTAATACTATTGATCTATGAAATAGCAGATACACACCAAAAGAGGGCAAAAATGATCATTTTTTCCTCCTATATCATACTTTTTGAATATGAGTATAGGTCTTCACTCCATATTTTGGTAAGATTATACTCGAAGCATATTTAAAACTTTTCCTATTTCGGTTGACAAAAACATGGTGAAATGACCTACTCTTCTAAGAAAAAATGCACTTTTATGTCACAACAACATTCATATCTTTCAGAGAAATATTTGAAATCCATTTAGTCAAGAGTCACATTTTTAAATGTGATTTACATATGTAAATGTCCATTTTTGTCATGAGCTACATGTATGTAGTGTAGTGGTTAGCATGTTAGTCTCTAAGAAAAAAAATGAGGATTTAATTTCATTGCTTGGGTTTGAACCCCAACAATACCACTTTTTTTAATCATAGAATGATTTTTGCTTAAAGAATTTTCCACAGAAAAGTTTTGTTTGTAGTATAATGTTATACCTTTCAAAAAGAAGAACTTTACTCTCAATACTAAATTCAGTATTTGAATATGACTTTTATACATTTGAAGCTATAGGCCTTTTGCATGCCTTGTTCACCCATCTCCTTATGCACATTATGAAACATATAAAATTAATTACATATTACTGTTACTTGGTAGACTTTTAGTGTAATTAAAATTAGGTCTTTCATTTTACTCCATTTATTAATATATGTTACTAATGAGAGACAGATAAATATACAGGAAAAGCTAAATGAATCTAATATTCTTATAAGTGACTTGCTTGGATGCATGTTTTTATTTTGAAAAATCCTTATTTGTCTAGATGCATGTGTTCTGTGAGTACTTATATAGTCCTAACTGTAAAGATTCCAACCTTTTGATATGTAAATTATAGAAGAAGATGAGATTAAAGTTTGGCTCTTTAAACTGGAAAGCTTGAAAGGAAATTAATGGCAAGGGCAAAAGAAAAGGATAAGGCCATTCCAAGTTTTTTCTATGTTTAGCGTCTGCGTGTGCCTTGGTTTTTGACACCCCATATCAGAAAAAACATACAGAACTAGTGCTAATTGTAATGGTAACCATTACAGATGTTCCCCAAACGGCTCCCCAATCCCTTATGATGCCCCATTCCCTTCAAGCTTCATTGAATTAGACAATACTTTTGTAATATAGATGGACACTTTATTTTTAAGGGTATTTTATTGGAAAACTACTCCGATATAGCCATATGGGTATTAGCCAATCAAATTTCAGCACATGTGCTTGCATGTGCTTTCTACATTTAACACATAAATTTTCTTATAGTGTCTCACAATATATACATTTGTGTTAAATATCAAAGATTTTCATTGTAAAATAAAAGAGATATATCCATTTAAATATTAGCCAATCAGAATTCAGCACACGCACAGGCATGACGTTGCATTCAATTTTGAAAGTATCGTACTGTAGGAGCCAATGTGCCTGTCTATATTATAAATTTCATCCTCTTTAGTTGAAAACCAAGGGAGTTATAGTCATTTAAAGTGTCAGCCAATCGGATTGCAGCACATCTGCATGCACGTGTTTTCAAGCAATATCCTATATAATATGTTGTAGAACCTTATAATATATACTTACATGTATATTTTAAATTTCAATGTGTTTTCTCAAAAAAACAAGGAAGTTATTGAGATTTTTGTATCAGCCAATCAGAGTGAAGTGCATGCACGTGGGTTAATGCTAATTTGACCAAGTCATTTGTCTAGACTACTAATGTAATTTTATATTCTGAGTTTCAAAGCAATTCATCAAGAAATATAAAAGTTATGGCTATATTAAGTATATCAGCCATTTCACTCATCGCACGCGCGCGCACGTGCATACAAAATGACCTTTGTTCCGCACATCTACACAACATTCCTATTAACCCTAAAAAGGTTTCATCTCAATCGGATGAGTAGTTTCCGAGAACACTCGCGGACAATAAAGTACCAGAGAAGAAATTTCGAAAAAAGAAAGTAAAAACAATATGTTCCCAAACTTCGTTTGGGGAACATAATAAGGAGTCCTGAAATCAGTTATTCTGGTCAAAATCTTTGAATTCTGTCAATTTCTATAAATATTTGTCTACAAGATGTCATATTAGGAATATTTTAAGCATTTAATACCTCGGTTTTGCTGAAGAATAGATCTTTCTAAGAGAAAAATAGATTTATAAAATCAAATCTTTTGAATGACGTCATTTTTACGACTATAAAGTCTCTGTTTTATTTTTTTGGTTTGTGTGTTTTTTGTGAATAGGTAGGTAGGTTTTTGAAAGATGGGTGGATGCTAAACAGAGAAAAAACTTGGAATGGCCTAACCCAAAATTTCAGAAAGTGTATGTTAAGTTGTGAATATACTGTTATGGAACGCCGCGGCTGCCTTATGTGGAGAACATTCATTATATGCTGATACTTTAACATTGTATGCTGATACTTTAACATTATATGCTGATACTTCAACATTATATGCTGATACTTCAACATTATATGCTGATACTTTGACATTATATGCTGATACTTTAACATTATATGCTGATACTTCAACATTATATGCTGATACTTTGTCATTATATGATGATACTTCAACATTATATGATGATACTTTAACATTATATGATGATACTTCACTACATGGTGCTTTAAAAAATAAGTTAAACATCGGAATCATCATTCTTTGACAAGAGAAAAAATCCCCAAAAAATCGTTTTCAATTGCATAGTTTTAGTATATATACATGTACATGTATTGGTGTATATATATGTACATGTATTGGCATATTGATGGGACGAAAGGGGGAAGGGGGAATGTGTAAGCAGTCTTGAATACACTGGCTTATTTGGAAAGGGTAGAGAGTAAATATATAATATTAAGAGTGAACTAAACAAAGATAGCTTTGCAAAAAGGGCGTGTACTGCGCAAAATTTTTAAGATATTTTGGAAGTTTAGGAACTCTTCATGGTTATAAAACTTGGTTGTTTTTTTTAATCAATGATGGTACAGGACATCAAAGCAGAATAATACAATTTATGGGACACACATTTGATTCGTTTTTTTGGGGGGGGGGTTCAATTTTTTTTCCGAGTCAGATTATTTATTTTCATGTCACTAGATTATTCATTTTCTAGATGACCAGGTACAGATTATTTATTTTCACACAAACTGAACAAAAAAGTCTATCCTAACTCAAAAATACTATTTCTTTGGGGAGAGGGGTGTGGCTACCACTACGCCGAAGTCTTCCCAGTGAAGGACATACTGATTTATTTTCAGCATTTTCAAGGACAGATTATTAATTTCCATAATATGATAGCCCCCCTCCCCACCCATCCCCCCCACACCCACATTACATGGTCGTTCCGGCCTCAGAACCACGCTTCAGCACTTAAGTTCTTGATAGCTCTGCGCTTTAAACCGCTTTTATATGTAATTTTTAAATCGGTAGGAAGGGGGTTGTTGTTTAGAGATTTCATTGTTATGACAACTACATAGTAATTTCGGCTACTAATGACTCAAAATCTTTTCCAGAATCTAGCTGCCATTGCCTTTTTAACTGGACTATTTAAGCTGATCTATACATCCGATGCCATGCATGCGATCATTCTGGAAAACTGTAAAATCACCGAGACTTAGCTTATGAAGTTAGTTAGAACTTTGTGAATATTTACGTAATTGTAATCTTGCCAACCCCACCCCCACCCCCTCCCCAAATTTTTTTTAAAAAATTATATATAAACTCAAAAAAAAATTTAAACATCCAAACAACTAATATATTTCACTAGAAATTCTTAAATTTCAATTAAATTATACCTCATGAAGTATAAATTCATCTAAGAAATCATATCAAAATACATATATTTACTTGTATTTATTAATTCATTTTTTGCAATAATGCGTATAATCATGTAACTTGTACAACCAGTAAACACATTCCAGAGGCGTATACAGGATTTCCAGATTGGGGGTGGGTGATATTAATGACAACATAAACTCAAAATACTTGTAGTAAAAATGAGTATATAAGAGCAAAGGTTTTCTCAAGATTTAGGTTTTCTCTATTGAATATCAAAAACATAAAATTTTCTAATTTGTTCCTTTCTTTCATCCTCTTACTTTTTTCTTCATTTTTCTTATTTGGGGGGGGGGGGGGGGGGGCTCTTTCACCTTTCACACATATATCTGCCACTGTCCTTTAGACTGCTTAAAATTACCAACTTTTTTAAATAGACAAACTTTATACTTTTATTCATAACATGTAGGTTCAAGGATCTGCTAAACTTTTATCAAAAGAATTAATGCATTACACATACATGTATTTTAAGATATAACGTTAGTTTTCCGTAAAATGATGAATGTGAACAACGATCGAAATGTCTATATCCACTGGAACCTTAAAGTCTGGCCAAAGAGACCTGTTTAGCTGAGGAAAGGCGTGGATACGTCGAACAACCTGCAATATTCCATCCGATTTGGTAATCTACGATCGTATTCTCGTACGTTCTGTTGCATGCGTTTTGGACGATTATGGTATCATGATCCCGATATTTAACCTATTTTTAAAGCACCATATAGTGAAGTATCATCATATAATGTTAAAGTATCATCATATAATGTTAAAGTATCAGCATATAATGTTGAAGTATCAGCATATAATGACAAAGTATCATCATATAATGTCAAAGTATCAGCATATAATGTTAAAGTATCAGCATATAATGTTGAAGTATCAGCATGTAATGTCAAAGTATCAGCATATAATGACAAAGTATCAGCATATAATGACAAAGTATCAGCATATAATGTCAAAGTATCAGCATATAATGTCAAAGTATCAGCATATAATGTTAAAGTATCAGCATATAATGTTGAAGTATCAGCATATAATGTTGAAGTATCAGCATATAATGACAAAGTATCAGCATATAATGACAAAGTATCAGCATATAATGTTAAAGTATCAGCATATAATGTCAAAGTATCAGCATATAATGTTTAAGTATCAGCATATAATGTTAAAGTATCAGCATATAATGTTAAAGTATCAGCATATAATGTTGAAGTATCAGCATATAATGAATGTTCTCCACATAAGGCAGCCGCGGCGTTCCATATACTGTAAACATATTACTTTTCACTGTGTATTCTTTTTAGCACCTTTGGCGGAAAGCAATGTCTGCTAATTCAAGTACAACGCTAAATGTCATGCACAAATACACATAAACATTAACAAATGCGCTAAATCAAATCCCCGCTAACTTGCTCAGTAATCAACTTCTGCCAAATATCGTACACGCTAAATATTATACATTTACAGTAATTCAAATTCAACAGGCTAACAAGTTCTAAAGGATATAATCATTTAATACAAATCAAATACACAAAATGTTAACTAGCTATTTTAGGAATTTTAAATTTATTCTTGTCCTTTTGCTTTTAAAGAAGTGTTGTTGTGTCTTAATTAAGATTGGAAACTTGATCATTGATATATTTTATTTCATTTTAATGTAAAAGCCTTAATGGTTTTATTATATATGTATTTCAGTTCCATTTGTTAAGAATGTGTGGACAAAAGAAAAATAGCCATAGCAGAGTGCCAATGTGGAGTGGAATAAGTCAGTATGACTTGATCGTGGTCAATTGAAGTGTTTAAATGCCCCTCCAGAAAGCAGAACAATCTTTGAATTTGCAAGAAAGAGTATAAAATTTGCTGTTAAAATATCATAACAGTTAGACAAAGATTAAATAACAAGTACACG
Organism: Saccostrea echinata; assembly: GCF_033153115.1. Classification (NCBI taxonomy): domain Eukaryota; kingdom Metazoa; phylum Mollusca; class Bivalvia; order Ostreida; family Ostreidae; genus Saccostrea; species Saccostrea echinata. Next base: position 3,675,151 of record NW_026889813.1, on the reverse strand, counting down.
TTCATCTAAAGAATTCTTTTGTCTCAATAGTGATTCATGTGTAAGTACATGTAACAAGTGCTATAATGACCTGATATACATGTAAGTGTGTTTTAGGAGCATGTTGACTCTATTGTAAATGTATTGACTCATTATATGACCTCATTTATATATATATCATTATATGAATGGTAGTGTAGTAAGTCGACATGTGTGTTAGCTGTGTAGGTTATGATGTGTGGTAATTTTGTGTACGTATGTAGTATGGTGACTTGTGTTGGGAATATATAATTTTATGTGTTACTGGTATAGCTCATCGTGTGATTTAAAATGGTTATTTGTAATGTATATATCACTAGTGTGTGACTCGACATGTGTGTTAGTAGTGTAGTGACTCGACGTGTGTTAATAGTGTTGCTTATTATGTGTGGTAATTTTGTTATTTGTTATGTAAGTTGTACATGTAGTATGGTGACTCGTGTGTTGGAAATGTATAATTTTATGTGTGTTACTAGCTCATCGTGTGTTTTAGTATTGCTATTTGTAGTGTATATATTAGTAGTGTAGTGACTCGACATGTGTGTTAGTAGTGTAGTGACTCGACATGTGTGTTAGTAGTGTAGTGACTTAACATGTGTGTTAGTACCGTAGCTTATTATGTGTGGTCATTTTGTTATTTGTTATGTGTGTTGTACATGTAGTATGGTGACTTATGTGTTTGAAATGTATAATTATATATACCCTCGCTCCGAAGGAGAGGGGGGGTATACTGTTTTATCCTTTTGTGTCTAGCTGTGTGTGTGTCTGTCTGTCTGTCCATAACAAATTTTAGGTCACATTTTTCTCAGCAACTACTCATTGCAGATGCTTGAAATTTTAGCACACTCTTTGTTTAGGCTTGCCATATGGTGGGATTCATTTTTATACAAATCTGATGTCAACTTCCTGTTTATCCATGTGTCTCTCCGTACCAGACATAACAAATTTTCGTCTCAGTTTTCTCAGCAACTACTTATTGCTTGAAATTTTAGCACACTCTTTGCTGAGGCATGCCATATGGTGCGATTCATTTTTGTGTGAATTTGATGCCAATTAACTTCCTCTTTATCTGTGCGTCTGTCTGTATCATACATAACAAATTTTCATTGCAGTTTTTTCAGTAGTTACATATAGGCATAGCAGATGCTTGAAATTTTAGCACATTCTTTGTTTTGGCATGCCATATTTTGAGATTCATTTTTGTACAAGTCTGATGTCAACTTCCTATTTATCTGTGTGTCTGTCTATACCATACATAACAAATTTTTGTTGCAGTTTTCTCATCAACTACTTATTGCAGATGCATGAAAGTTTACACACTTTTTGTTTAGGCATGCCATATGATGGGATTCATTTCTGAATTTGATGTCAACTTCCTGTTTATCTGTGCATCTGTCTGTATAATATGGAACAAATTTTTGTCAAAGTTTTCTAAGCAACAACTCATTGCAGATGCTTGAAATTTTAGCACACTCTTGTTGAGGCATGCCATATGGTGGGATTTATTTTTGTATGAATCTGATGTCAACTTCCTGTTTATCCGTGCGTCTGTCCTTAGCTGAACTTGTGTATATTCACATGATAATGTATATTCACATCACGGTGGGGGGATTACCAATGAGCATTGGCTCACAGAACTTGTTTTATACGTGTTACTGGTATAGCTCATCATGTGAGTTAATGTTGTTATTTGTAATGTATATATCAGTAGTGTAGTGACTCGACATGTGTGTAAGTAGTGTAGTGACTCGACATGTGTGTAAGTAGTGTAGTGACTCGACATGTGTGTTAGTATTGTTAAGCTTATGATGTGTGATAATTTTGTTATTTGTTATGTGTGTTGTACATGTAGTATTGTGAATCATTATGTGTTGGGAATATGTAATTTTATGTGTGTTATTGGTAAAGCTCCTCATGTGTTTTTATATTGTTATTTGTAATATACAGTGAAACTTGTCTTATCCGGATGTTGTGTACTCCAAAATCTTGACTAGTACAGTGTTAACTTTAAGTCACCTGCAGTAGCTTCAATTGTATTAAATGTTGTCTAATCCAGAATGTGGTCTAATCCAGCCAATTTCTTTGGAACCAGTGGTGTTCGGATTAGAAAAGGTTTTACTGTATACATTAGTAGTGTAGAAACTCTACATGTGTGTTAGTAGTGTATTGACTCACTTTGTGTGTTAGTAGTGTAGTGACTCGACATGTGTGTTAGTAGTGTAGTGACTCGACATGTGTGTAGCTTATGATGTGTGGTAATTTTGTTATTTGTTATGTGTGTTGCACATATACATGTAGATAATATGGTGACTCATGTGTCAGGAATGTATAATTTTAAGTGTGTTACTTTTATAAATCATCGTGTGATTTAAAATTGTTATTTGTAATGTATATATCACTAGTGTAGTGACTTGACGTGTGTTAGTAGTGTAGTGACTCGACATGTGTGTTAGAAGTGTAGTGACTTAACATGTGTGTTAGTACTGTAGCTTATGATGTGTGGTAATTTTGTTATTTGTTATGTGTGTTGTACATATGGTATGGTGACTCATGTGTCGGGAATGTATAATTTTAAGTGTGTTACTTTTATAACTCATCGTGTGATTTAAAATTGTTATTTGTAATGTATATATCAGTAGTGTAGTGACTCGACATGTGTGTTCGTAGTGTAGTGACTCGACATGTGTGTTAGTAGTGTAGTTACTTGACATGTGTGTTAGAAGTGTAGTGACTTGACATGTGTGTTAGTAGTGTAGTGACTTAACATGTGTGTTAGTAGTGTAGCTTATTATGTGTGGTAATTTTGTTGTTTGTTTTGTGTGTTGTACATATATTATGGTGACTCATGTGTCAGGAACGTATAATTTTAAGTGTGTTACTGGTATAGCTCATTGTGTGTTTAAATATTATTTGTTATATGTAATACATATATTTGTATTGTTATTTTGGTATGTGTGTTGTACATGTAGCATGGGACTCATTTTGTGTTGGGAATGTAGAATTTTACCTGCGGTAGTGTAGCTCATTTTTGTGTACTAATGTTATTTTTTATGTGTAATAGTCATGTAGTGACTCAATATGTGTGTAAGTAGTGTAGCTCATTATGTGTTTTCATGTTGAGTAAGTTTAATTTAAAAGAGTGTTGACTTATTGTGTAAGTTAGAGTAGCCTCTTGCTATACGTAAGCATAATATAAAAAGACACTTTTTTTATGATGTGTATATAATTATTAAAACAATGCTAAATATAATATTATATCAACCTCCATTGATAAACTTATGTTTGAATTTCTAATGTAATGTAAGCTGCATGAATAGATCATATTTTGACTGAATTTTGAATGAGCATAATTTGTGATTTTAATTTTTGAAATAAACAGAAATTTAATTTTCCTTGTATATGTTTATTTTTTCATTAGATTGCAGAATAAAACTAACTTTTGCAGTATTAAATATCTAGAAATGATTTTATGACCAGAATGGTGGATACTTATTTTACAGTTAAAGTATATCATTGAGGGAGTTAGCAAGATTCCAGTTGTTTTTGTTTTGAACATTTTTTATTGACAATATGTCAAAGGGATTGGACACAAGTTCCAAAAACTTAGATAGTCCTCTCCCATACATAAAATCTGAATAGCCATACAACATTTACAAAGTTTTACAATAATATATATATGTACATAGAAGAACAAAAACAATTGTTTTGTGAATAATGAAATAATATCAATTAATAGTCCTGGTCGAGAGGAACTAAAATCTTGCTAACTCCCGCAATGATATACTTTTAACTGTTTTATTATACTGATACAAACGTAAAATTTAGAGGATTCAGGTAGTATGATTTTATAGCAGGGATTAGCTCACTTACTTGCTAACACATGGGGATTAGTCCATTCACATATCATACCAAAGTAAAAGTAAAATCTAGAGGATTACAGATAACCGGGAATTAGCTTTTGATGCAGGGATTAGCTCACTTGACTAACGCACGGGGATTAGTCCATTCATAAAGATTTCTAGGGAATTAGTCACGTCTAACGATCTAATGTTATATAGAGAAAAAATCAGTAGAGGTATGATAAAAGTATATAACGTGTAATCCTGCTTGGGAGAAGGGGTTCTGGGAAGATCAAATTGGTTAAGAATTATAGACCAATGCAAACTGATGTACAGTGTATATAAAAGCAGATAAATGTTTGTCGGTCGCATGCTGTAAATTTTAAATGATAAATGCTTGACTTCAACTGTAGGAAATTCTCGAATGGAACGTTAAACAACATACAATCAATCAATCAACTGTAGGAAATATCCCTACTAAAATATCATGGTATAGTTAGATCAAAATAACGATGGCGGTTTTATAATGCACATTATTGTGAAATTATCTAAAAGACCTCTTAAAAGAAACGGGGCGTACAAGGCGGGGACAATCCCCCGCTCTGAGATAATATTTTTCTCAATCTTTAAAGTTCACGGAAAAGATTTGATACATTTATTTTATTAAATGGTACTGGTTGATGATTTGTTTGTAAAGTTGTCAGTAAAGCATATTTAGTGGGAAATTGGTTTTTTGGAGCCACACAAAATGATTTTTGAATATGAATGGGACAAGTTTCCTTTCTACATTAACTTTTACGTTCTAGCCTTGATATTAAACCGGGAAATACTATGATCTTGAGCATACAGTATCGAAGGGGTACAGGGATGCCCCCTAGTGTTTTTTTATTCTCCCGAGAAAATAACTGTTGTTAATGTACATAGGAAATTTTAATATAAGGCCTGTTGTTATTTTTTCTTCCTTTTTGCTGGTTAAAAATCGATTTTTTACGGGGGTGGGGCGCTTCAAAACAGTTTGACAAACAAGAAAAAAAACCTTAACCTATTGACTAAACTAGAAAATCTTATTTGGGTTGTTAGGTGGTTGGGCCTTTTCCCTAATTTCTGGTACATTTTGCTGAAATTTGCGTTCTACATTCGGGCCACAAAAAAGAGGGAGAAACCCCAACCATTTGAACATGCGTAGGAAAACGAGATTATATATATATATATATATATATATTCCTTTTTGTCCTTTGTCTTCTTGTTGGATATCACTCATCTTTCAGTGAAGCGGTGTTCAACGTTTTCGCATATTGATAATATCTTTCGGCAAAAAAAATAAGTTACAATTTCTCGAATATTTTTTTATTACGATTCCGCATAATAAGGGGGAAAATGTATTACGATTCCGCAAATATGTTATCTGGATCACTGGTACATAGATAAAATAAAAATTACACAATTAAGCAGATTAAGATACAAACAGGAGTAGCTGAATAGATTGCTCCCATGCATGTAGCTGCTTTTTCCTTAAATTTCATTAGAACGCCCTTCTTGTCTCTCTGAGTTGAGTCGTGTTTTCTACCAATTGGTCGAACTGGATTTTAAAAAAAATCACGGAAATAAGTTTACGGAGGGCTTCGGAAATAATACACATCGATCGATGCCTTAACTACATGTAGCACATGTATAATTCTTGTATGACTTTTTAAATAACTTTAAATAACTTAATACGTCATACCAGATTATGTTCAGTTTGCGCCTAAATGAAAGATTGTTACAATTTTCTTAATTCAAATGTAATGCATGTTTCTAACACCGACTATACTACTACGTATAGAACCATGTAAAAATAAAGTGGGTCAATTCTCTTCACTTTGTTTGACTTTCATTTACATGTACATGTAATTATAAATATATTTCGTGGGGGACGAAAAGGTGGGATAAGGGTGAGGTTAAACACTTTTATCAACATGCAGTTTTCCTTCACATGCATATATATATATATATATATATAACGTCCCTGCTTACAAGGGGTCGTGTTTCCTGAAATGGGGTGTGTATCGAAATTCATAATTTTGTTTCTTTATTAACTCTGAATATGACGGAAGGCTCCAAAGACCCCTTACCGTCCTGCAAGTTCCGATATTGAGAAAATAAAAAGCTATATAAAACGAGCATTAAAGTGTAAAGAATAAAACAGGAGATTACAATTAAATTTGTCCACGGCTCTCCGAAAGGTTCCGGATTTTTTTTTTCTATTCGCTAATGTATTTGGTTTTGATTGTTGAACTTACACTGAATGCAAAAAATCCCTGTCTTAATGGATTTCAAAATGCGCACAGAATCTCTGACGTAACTAAAAACTGACGTTATTTTCTAATGTCTTTAGTATTACTATTAACTTAAAGATCTGGGGGTCGTAACATAAAGCTTGCTAAGGCCAAACAAAAAAAAAATATGTGTGGTTCCGGTTACACTTCCAAAAAAATTAAGGTAGGTAGGTAGGGATTATTATTTTTTTTTTTTTTTTTACAAAATGATTTTCTTGATTTTTTCTAAATAATACCTATCACTGCTTTGCAAATGGCATTTAGATGTGGTGTGATAATATACTAGTCAATATTGGTAGGGGACACCTACATGCTAGCTTGCTTTGGATTTAACACTATTAAACACTTGCACTATGTTTTGCAAGGAGGCCGTCATTGCTGAAACTAAAACTTAAACTGGAGCCATTGATGGAAATTCCGGAAAAAATATGAAAATTGCTTAAAAAAAGTTTAGGGTCGGGGGTATAAAATAGGGAAGGTCGGGTAACCGGAACCACACATATTTTTTTTATTTGGCCTAAGTTTTTGACTTAAGTAGGGTCATAAGTATGTGTTTTAGGCGCAATCTTAAGACCTGCCTAAGTACTACTAAAATTTGTCTTAAACCGTAACATAATTTAATGAACTTAGCTAGGTCTTAGCTAAGTCAAACTTATGTTCAAAATATTTTATGAATCATCCTAATTTTCATATTTATTTATATATAACATGTATTTCAAAAAAAAATGATTTAGTTGCGTTTTTAATTACAAATATATTAAAGTTGACGTCCTTACCTATCAGTTTTAGCAAGGTTAGATTAGATTTCGTATTAAAAATATTCTGTTTAAATTAGTCTGAATATTTGAAAACAAATATTGCACGGACACAAAATAGTGGTTCACTGTAAATGCATGAATATTATTTATCACTCGAGACTGCAATGTTTTCAGTTTACCGTTTGTCGTTATTCTTTTGTTTTGACAAATGTTCACTTGGTTTCAAATTGTCATTCTCGCAGACATTGCACGATAACCGAACGTCTATGTACTTGAAATTGAAACTCTTAATAAAACAAGATGTGTTTGTGAAACACTGATGCCCCCGTATGGCAGCTTATGGCACAGGTTAAAGTTTCTCAAATGCAAGTCAAAATCTAGGTCAAGAAATCAAAAATGTTGGTACCCAAAGAAGGTCTTGTCTCGAGAAATATACCTGTGAAATATGAAAGCCCTAGTACAAACCGTTGAAAAGTTATGGCAAAGGTTAAAGTTTTTTCAAAGTAAGTAAAAAAGCAAGGTCAAGGTCAAATGGAGCCCAAGGGAAGGTCTTGTCACAAGTGATTCACATGATCGGACAAGTGAAAGCCCTAGAACCAAACGTTCAAATGTTATGGCCAAGGTTTAAATTTTTTAAAAGTAGGTCAAACTCCAGGTCAAAGTCAATGCCAAACTTGTTGGTATCCAAAGGAAGGTCTTGTCACAAAGAATATACATGTGAAGTATGAAAGCCCTAACACCAACTGTTCAAAAGTTATGACCAAGGTTAAAGTTTTTCAAAAGTAGGTCAAACTCCAAGGTCAAGGTCAAATGGTCAAAGTTGTTGGTACCTAAGAGGAAGTTCTTGTGACAAGAAATGCATATGTGAAGTATGAAAACCCTAGCACTAACTGTTCAAAAGTTATTGCCAAGGTTAAAATTTCTCAAAATTGAAGTAGGTCAAACTCCAAGGTCAAGGTCAAGAGGTCAAAGCTGTTGGTATCCAAAGAAGATTGTCACAAGGAGTACACATATGAAGTATGAAAAACCTAGCTCAAACTGTTCAAAAGTGGTCAAGGTTAAAGTTTTTTCAACAGTAGGTCAAACTCCAAGGTCAAGGTCAAAGAGTAAAAGATGTTGGTACCCAAAGGAAGGTCTCGTCACAAGAAATACACATGTGAAGTTTGAAAGCCTAAGCTCCAACTGTTCAAAAGTTATGGCCAAGGTTAAAGTCTCATAAAATTTTGCAAAAGTGGGTCAAACTCCAAGGTCAAAAGGTCAAATATGATGGTACCTAAAGAAAGGTCTTGTCGCAAGGAATACACATGTGAAATATGAAAGCCATAGCTCCAACCAATCAAAAGTTATGGACAAGGTGAAAGTTTTTGCGGACAAACAGACAGCTAGACAGATAGACAGACAAACAGACGGACGAACAGGGCAAAAACTATATGCCCCCGAATCTTCGATTACGGGGGCATAACAATAGGGACATATTAAATTCTTTTTACTCCGATGTATCAGCCCATATCAGTAGGCAAAGACGGCAGACGTTTTATGATATACTTATTTACAATTCTAATCAAGGATCGAAAAGAAGATAATTTTTCGTATACCTCCAACATCTCTCTCTCTCTCTCTCTCTCTCTCTCATATTAGTGAACTCTGTCTGAATCCACGCTTGTTGCATTCTACGTTTAATCTAATTTACAGACACTATTAGTTTTCTAATAATCATTCAACGACAATTTTTCTGTTTTTTTTTTTTAATCTGTATCATTTTTTCACAGTGAACAAACAAATCCATGATTACTGTGTACAATTTACTTATAATAGTGTTTATAACCTAGGTCCCACTAACATTCAATCGTATCCCAAAAATAAAATTTTGCATTTACATGAATGTCATTTGGAGAGTGAAATTGGAATAAGTGATCAATATCACCCCCTCCCCCTTCCCCCGACGAAAAAATAAAATTCTTATACCAGTATTAAATAGAGAAAATTATTTTCTTTAATGCATACATGAATAGAGGAATGTTTTGACGTCGAAAGCCAACCTTTAAATAGTTCTAAATATGTGTTCAAAGAAGTTAAAACATACTTAAGTCACCTCTACCGACCGCCTAAGTTTTGCTTAGAATGTCAAATCTTAGCACGCTCTAGTTATGGTCTTAAGTTTAAGACTGTACTGAAGTCCTACTTAAGCATGGTCTTAGACTTAACTACCTTTATGTTACGACCCCCTGAACCGTAATCATGCTCAAAAGTTCATTTAATGAAAACAGATTATGGGCAGAGCAAACATAGACCTCTGTAAACAGATCAGGTGCCATGGAGGAGTAAGCAACCTCTACCGATTGACCGATGTTGCATATTATTAGTTCCGCCTCGTTTAAAGATCCGGGGGCGCTAATACGATAACTTTTTTAAGAAAAGGTCCAACCCGTATAAGAAAAGGTCTGCTTACGTTTAAAGGTCCACTTGGTGCAAAATGCTACCCGTATAAACCTTGATAATCGCATATTTTTTTAGAGAATGAGTTTATATCATTTGAAAAAAGAATTATTTACCCTTGTCGTTCAATATGATCTCTAAAGCAGGACTTGCTATTCCCTGTTCGCCTGCTTTGAGTTGTGCTGTTTATGCCCCAAAAATAAATGTAAAAAGTGTCACATATATGGTGCTATTATTTTTTTTTATCAGCGTTTGCTTTGTGTAAATTGGGACGATTAAAGGTGTTAAATCTGTCTGTGTGTTTAGGTAATAAAACAAGGGGGGAGTGAAGTAATCATACCTGTACCTGCAGGTAGGTAGCAATGGCAATGTAATGGCCATGTATTTGCCTTATATCAATTGCTCTGAATTCTTTATTTTAATAAGTTATGCCAAGTAACAAATTACACATGTAGTACTATTATGATATCCATACTTTAAAATTGTATATTATATTATTATAGTCTACTTTTTAGGAGAATATTTTAAGATATTTCTTATTCCAAGTGTAGATTTCAATACGAAAACCGATTTAAAAAATATACGAATTATTATTCTTCAATTTCGTTTTAACAATCGCCTTTTGTTTTCAGTTTATAATTACATTTTAATTATTTACTTATGGATAGGGTAAAATAAGCATTTGCCTAATGATGTATTCGATGTATATCTACTACTGAAATAAAATACATTTAATGCTCAAGCTTAAAACAGGTAAGTCAATGTTGAAAACATACATCAGAATTAAAGTATGGTTGAATAGATTTAATTCTTTGAAGCATGGGGAAGGAGGGAAGGGGCTATTAGTTTGCGAATATATACTCAAGAATAGAAAATAAAGCATATTTACAGTTGAGCCGATCGATAATAAGATCAGTTGATCCTTTTTTTTTTTGGCGTATCGAGGACTTTCTTATATGTGCAACACCCCCCCCCCCCCCTTTAACTGAAAATTAGTTCAATGTGTGAGCCTGTATCTGTACCTGTAGGTTTTCTGAACATTATCATTGAGCTACAGACATCAGCAGGATACGATTCGGGTTATCTGGATTAACCGGGTGCAACATGCTCCATACACCCCGGGTACAACATTGACTTTTCGTCAATATCTTTAAATACGAACTGTTTTATAAACAGACAATTTATACATACATTTATATAGATAACGTGTATTTAACAGTAATATGAAAGTGATGATTAAGCGAAGCTTTGTTCTGATATGTAGTAGTTACCTCATATAGTATTGTTGGTTATGTACAGATATAACCTACACTTTTAACAAAAGAAAAAAAAACCCAGCTAACTATGGTACAGTTGATCATAAACACAATGTAGCGTCAATCTTGCTCTGATCCTCGGAATTGTGTTGAGGTGTTTGATAAAACTAGAAAGTATACAGTGGATTCATAGGTATCCATATACTTCTTACATAATGCTTTCTTCCGTAGGCATATGCTTTCCGGCGAAATATATCTATAAATTGAAATATTGACTGTACAAAAAGCATACATTGACCCCCTTTTTATCGCTTCGAAAACATATACCCCGTGCACAACATAGCATACACCCCGTATGTTGGGATAAACACGGTGTAAAAGGTCGGCCCTCTGTATTTCAGATACAGTGTATCTTTCTGTTAAAATGTGAAAATTATGGACAGAGTTTATTCGATAGCGTAAAAACTAAAGGTTTACGTCAAAACGTGGCCAACGCACATTATTTTTCAATACTTCCCTCGAAATCGGCCGTTTCAACAATTAAGGAGAAGGATCTGATATTCTTTATGAGGTCAAGAACAACATGTTGGCTTTCTGATTTTACCAGATGTGAGAACATAGCAATCGTGTTGATTTTTTTTTTTTTTTTTTTTTTTGGTATACCGTATTTAAGGAAGGGTGGTTAAGTCCTGTGCATTATTTTCAAGCACCTGTTCGACTTCGGTGACAATAAACTCGCTTGCCTATCTGGATGTTTTTGTTTTTTGTTTTTTGTATGCTTAGAAAGCATTGTCTTATAAAGTCTGAAAAGAAATTTCTCGAGGAGTTTGTTTTAGACGAGTTATGTCTTCTATACTTTTCGTAATTTTGGTAATAATTAATATATAATTATTGAAATTTGATACTGGTGTGCAACCTAGAGAAAGCCTCAGGACGGACTTAAAAACTCAGTTAGATATAAAAGATATCCCCTCTGTATTCTCAGGTATGCTTCAGTCAGAAACTTAATTAACATACATGCTATGATTTATGAATATCGCTCATTTCTGATATTTAAATAATATCAATTCATACGTAAACCTGTATGGCATGGCCATACAGAATATGTTGTGGTCGTCTTTAAAAAAATGTTTGTTTGTCCTCTCCCGACCGACTGCTTCAAAATGGCCGGACTCAAACCTTTTTTTAACCTCCAGGAAATGATAATTTTCCCCCTTTTATTCCCAGATTTTCTCATAATGTCAATATGAACAACCATTCAATTTTTTTCCAGACCATTGGAGAGCTAAAGATCTGCAGCTAGATATGACTAAAAATTTTCGATAATACATATATAATATTTTGCATTTTATAAAACATTTATACCTCGTTCACTACTCTAAACAGTTATTTATGATGTCCAGGTAATGAAATATGACCGGTGTTATATACATGTAGTAGCCTTTATCCCAACCCCCCCCCCCTCCCCCCCGACTTTGCCATTACAATCATATCGGAGGCGGGGGGTATCATTTGGTGAGCTCAGTGCTCACAGTACCTCTAAGTTTGTTATGTGAGTTGTACATGTAGTATGTTGAGTGAACTCATGTGTTGGTAATGTATAATTTTATATGTGTTACTGGTATAACTCATTGTGTGTGATTTAATATTGTTAGTTGTAATATAAATTAGTAGTGTAGTGACTCGACATGCGTGTTAGTACTGTAGTGACTCGACGTGTGTTAGTAGTGTAGTGACTCGACATGTGTGTTAGTAGTGTAGTGACTCGACGTGTGTTATTATGTGTGGTAATTTTGTTATTTGTTATGTGAGTTGTACATGTAATATGGTGACTCATGTGTTGGGAATGTATAATTTTATACGTGTTACTGGTATAGCTCATCGTGTGATTTAAAATTGTTATTTGTAATGTATATATCAGTAGTGTAGTGACTCGACATGTGTGTTAGTAGTGTAGTGACTCGACATGTGTGTTAGTAGTGTTGCTTATTATGTGTGGTAATTTTGTTATTTGTTATGCGTGTTGTACATGTAGTATGGTGACGCTTGTGTTGGGAATGTATAATTTTATGTATGTTACTGGTATAACTCATCATGTGATTTAATGTTGTTATTTGTAATGTATATATTAGAAGTGTAGTGACTCGACATGTGTGTAAGTAGTGTAGTGACTCGACATGAGTAATGCACCGCACACTATAGAATTCCAATTCCACGGCCCATCACATGAGTCACCATACTACGTTAATCCCTTGCCCCCCCCCACCCCCCAGTAAAACTCTACCCCTCAGGGTTGGTTATTTTGGACCCCCCCCCTTTTTTATAGGTACATTACATTACAGGGAGAACGTACGATATAGTAGATTTTCCCCTTCTTTGCATTTCGATTACGTTTCTGACAGAACATTCCTTGCAGTATTTAAAACATTTAAGAAGGTATTGATGAATTTTTGGAAAAAAAATGTATTTAATTTAGACTGAATCGAGGTAACACAGGTAAACGCTATACCTGTGTCCCTTAGAGGGTCTCTTAATTGAGTGTGATAATTATATTGTTAAATTAGCGAGTAGACGTTCGGGGAATAAACCGGATTTACTTTATAATGAAAAGAATACGAGGGTTGTCCGGTAAAATCGTGGACAAGTTGTCTAGATTGAAAAAATAATCATCACTGCGTTCTAAAACTTTCACTACTTTTTAGTACATTTTTCATCAATATACATAGCAAATTTCAAATAGATATCTGCTCAAATAAACAAAATATGAGACTTTATGTTATGTGTGGTATTGCCTTACGGCGCACGGATGATAACGTCAAAGTGTCTAAAGCAGCGTCACGTTTCCTCTTTTCTAAATAAAAGTTGGATAAGCCCCACTTAAATTCGGGGATTTCATTGATGCACATACTTAATTTTCCCTTTTTTCCTCCATTAACAGTCGAGGAACCAATCTCGCACACACATGGGGCCTTCTGAAGATTTATTAGTAAGTTATGGACAGTACTCTCACTATCATTCAACTATAAATAGACTATCTTATATCGACGGTCTACAGTGACAGCGTCTTTTGCTATTGCCAGTAGCTGTTTGTCCGTATGTTTTGTTCTACCCGGGGACCCGATCAAAAAGCTTCCCCTTAGAAAACTTCCATTTCACTTGTATACTAAAGATCTAGTGATATTTTTATATATTTTTTTTCTTCTGTAGTCATTTAAAGGTTCTTAGGGTGTCATTACTACATCTAAATCAAACTGAACTGCTCTCCTGTGCGCCGTAACGTCACCGAACGTCGCCATTTTTCGTGTGTTGCGTTTACTACTTTCCCATTTCAAATGCTTGGGAAACTGCCAAAAATTAAGCAGATGCCTTGATATTTTATAAAAGACGAAATAATAGATAGTGGATTAAAAATAGGATAATTTTTACCCCAACCTTATCTATTTAATACTTTTATTTCGAAATAATACTCCTGTATTCGCTAATGAAACCCTGGTTTTTTGATCGTGCGCCGTAGGACCGTACCCTGTGCACATTCAAGCATTATAAAATCTTTATTTTTGTCTATATTTTATCAAAAAAATTAAGATGCACTTAAATATGATAAATAAACATTTGCTGAAAATTTCAGCTTAGTACGCCCATTATTTTTCGAGAAAAACGCTTTGTCCACGATTTTACCGGACAACCCTCGTATATATACCAGCCCTTCCAGGTTTCGAACCCATTCTCAGGTAAAAGAATATGCGTATAGAGTCCACCCGCTTTACCACTAGACCAGTTCCGACGCTAAATTTATTTTTGCTATTTTATGTACACATTTTGTATTTCGCATTGATAATGATTTTTATTCGATTTTTGTAATTTTCAGAAATATGCCTCTTTTAAACAAAAATCGGAAATGGTAGTTTTGAAGAAAATTCTTGTCTCTTTATGCGTATATCAAATATATTCTGTTTCAAGCAGGCAATTTTTCAGAACAAAGGGAATTCCCTATTTGAAAAACAGAAAAGGAGACCTATTTAGCTATGTGACTAATGAGATTTAATGGCAAACTGGAAGTCGATATGCAGTTTTCAAATATTGCTCTACTTTGTGTTGTATAGTATATACCGTTGTATCTGAAACAAATTAACTTCGTTTTCTGTTACTAATTTTTTTTTCTTTTAAACTGCTACAACTTTAGGGAAAATAACAAAAGAACTGCAACACCCTCAAATTTATTTTACATATATATATATATATATATATATATATATATATATATATATATATATATATATATATATATATATATATATAAGTGGGTCAACGTACCAAATTTCTGCAAGTGTAAAAATGGCTTGGCTTATCCCCTAGTTTCTTAAACACGAAATAGTGAAGTCATCTTAAATTACTTGAAATATATTATTAAATCAATCATTGCTCTCATATGAATTGAAGTGCCCATCAATTATTGCTCTCATCAATTGAATTAATGCGAATTATTGATGCTGGCAAACATTAGAAAAATGAAGGCGTGCATCATTTGAATTGATGAGATCAGTAATTGATTTGATGTTAGCAGCAATTAAATTCATTCATTCTTCTCATCAGTGGAATTTAACTCGAGCCCCAACAATGTGATGGCATTATTAATATTGCTGAAATATTTAAAATTTCTAACCAGTTATCACATGTTTTTTTTTATCATTTCAATTTACATGCTTTATTGGAATATATCTTTAACACAAGTAACATAAAAAGTATGTTAATTTGGCTGGTATGGCAGAGCTTCCATATTTCCTTATATGCTCAAGCATGCACATCGTTTAGTCTCCCCCAAAATAAATTGATTAAAAAAAATAATACTCCTTCAGGGCATTGGATACTCAAAATCAAAGGTTGTACATATTTTATCATTGACAAAATTATAATTATCACGAAGTTTGCATAGAAAGCCATCTTCGTATATGAATTTTTCTCTTAATTTTTACTTTCATATTTATACTGAAATTCATTGTAGAAACATGATACAAAAATGTTATCCCCAAAACGCCCTTTTAAATTTTCTGTTTATGTACACGTTATAATCTATTTCATTAACTTATGATTGATTTATCTTCTTTAAAAAATTTTCAAATACTCTATTAATGTAGTACCGAGAAATTTGAGTCGCCCTGTATGCCTTACTAGAATAAGAACAAAAATATATCTATTCTCCAATTTCTTCTATGAATAAACTGGCTTTGCATCGTCAAAATTCCGGAGCTTTCAGGGACTTTACTCCTCTGCGCCATCATCTGGGCTTTGCCCTGAATTTATTAAGGGTATTGAGGCGGCTTGAGACACCCTGTCCGTTTAGAGCATGCATTTTAGCATTTTCTAGCTAAACCACAGATAGCGCTTCTTGTCAGATAGCGTATTTTCAAATCATTGAAAGTCTCCCCCACCGGTCAATCTGAGCAGTAGGGCGTTAAAACACAATTTCACCAAGCGGTCAGGGAGTCTTCGCATCTTCTTAACTATACATTAGGGTATATAACTATATGTAATCTTTTAAGAATTTTCTCTTGAGAATAGTTAAAAATGGAACGGCGAAGTATTTTTATCATTATTCATTTTATATCATGTTTTTGCATTGTATATATAGATATTGTACCTCTGAACAGTTTATATGAAATATATATATATATATATGTTATAAATGTATCCCATGTACTATTATTTTGGGTTGGGTGAATAAACTGAACTTGCACTTGAACTTGGGCGATTATCATTGGGTATTAATGATAATGAATTATCATTAATACAATTAATTCCACTAACTTTTTTGGTTACCCAGATCACGGAATATTTACTGTTTTGAAACTATGATGAATTGAAGTTCGAGTTTGTTTTTTTAACTAACTGACCACACGATTCTTGACACAGGGATTTTTCGGGAAAAATTAAAGAACATTCGATGCTGAAGGAATGTTTATTTCAAACATGCCACTACTCTAAATTTTGAAAGAACTTATAAATCGCAAGTTATCTAGCTTAAATGTCGAGCAACTAATATTGACTGCTGATAATAGCAGTCTTGCTTCGGATGCTGCGTTTTCCTTCATTATCAGCAAAAGTGACCATTTAGGTGCTTAACTTTTTTCGTAACTTTAACAAGCATTTTCAGAGTATTGCATATGCAATGCAAGCAAATGTTATCTGGTTCTCCTAAAAAATGATATGCCCGTAATTCCGTCAAAGCTCTTGAAAGCGGAAATTAAAACTTGATCTGTAACTTAGTAAAGGTAGACTCACATACCAAACATCAGTTCAATATTTGCAAAGTGTAGAAAAAGGGCGGAAAACCAAGTGTCATGCGACAGACTTACAGAGGGACAGACAGACAGACAGTTGAGGAAAGAACCGTTTTTACCAGTAGGGGACTAGTCTTTAGCTTTACGAATCTTGCACAGATGTTACATGGAAAGAAAAGATACAACAAGACATGCTTTGGATACTGCTTGAAATACATTTTCTGAATGAGTGAGAGCATCAAATCAGTTATTCCTCTCCAGTGGCGTAGCGCCCTTTACGCAACAACGCAAATGAATACACAAATTTTCAACAACAAATGATTTCAAAAGCTCAATTACCGATAAAAATAAAAAATACATGAAATTTGAAAAGAAAAAGACTTACGCTTTTACAGATTTATTTTATTCATACATATTAACCATGAAATTTTCAGCTTTTTAATGGATTTTTGATACAGTTTCCTTCTCGTTTTATCTAATTTATTTATTTTTATTATAATCTTTTTTTTTTTTTTTTTTTTTTTTTTTTTTGAATATCAAGGACAATTTTTTTTTTAAATAAAAACTTAAATTTAAAGCAATGATATAAACTTTTCATTCCCCTGGTATTTTGAAGTACAAATTTACTGCGTTGCACGAGTACGTCATTTTAAAAACAATCAATAATTGAAAATGTAATGGCATTTTAAATGGATGTTCGATGTTTGTAGTTGGATATCGCATTCCTGAAATTATAAATATTAAAAAAAAAACTCTCTTGTGAAATATATTCGATCTTTCTGTTTATAATTTTTTATTTATTTTTTTCTATTCTCTACTATAACTGTCTCTCTATTAATATTCAAAACAATATTGCGATGAAGGTAAGGTGCATTTGAAATGAAAAAAAAAATGAAATAAAGGGCTCAGTAAATTTGAACAAATAGCCAACTTTAATTAAAATTGAACTTTAATGGTATTTTGAACGCTAAATATGACAGATTTGATATTTTTTTGTACATTGATTTTTAAAAAGGCGAACTTGTGCTGCCACGTAGCACTTTGCATTTCTGATTGTAAAAATAATACCTGTGAAAATATCAGTTTTATTCAACGGATGATACAAGTATGATCTGCAGTATTTCACTGATGAAAATGAAATGCCTTCATCCTAACGGAAATGCTTTTGAAGAAACAGATTTTGTGGATTCTGTCAAAACTAGGCTTTTTTCTTCATACATAGTAAAATTACGATAATAAAAATTAGAAAACCATTATATTACAGGAGCTTCCGGGGGCTTCGCCCCCTGGGCCACCAACCAGGGCTCTGCTTGTCCTGGACACGCTGAGGGCCTCAAGTCGGACCCAGACCCCTTGCCTTTTTTTTTTTAATACAGTAATTTTTTCCCTAGCTACGTCACTGCTCTCATCAGCTGAATTTATACGCGCAACTATTCAATAAAGGGGAGCAATAATTGATTTGATGCGCTTATCAATTGAATCGAAGATAGGCCTATCAATACAGTGGCGGAAAATTTACTCGCAAGAATCAATTTAGAGATTGTCTTAAAAAAAGATTTTTTTTTCAATTCTTTCATTAAACGAAAGTATCGTTCATTCCATTATTAATAATAAAAAATTAATTGATGATGTCCTTGATTATTAAAAGGTATCTTCAATTATCGACTCTGAGATTAATGTTAATTAGAGTTTATGTTAGACCGGCGCTGTACATGCTGTATACATGCATATGTCAACATGGGAACAGCTCTGATTACATACATTTTTGCCCTATATCCAATCTTTTCCTTTGATCTTGTGTACTGTCTTGTACATACATACACCATTTATACCAGTAAATAAAATAAAATAAACGGTGCAATTAAATAATTAAACATGATCACTAGCTGTAGCGATTTTCCTGTGTGTTTATAACCTTGTAGTGAATTGATGGTTGAATTAGCTGTACTGATTTGCACGTGTGTGTTCAATAAGTGTAAAAATGTAGTGAGATTCATGTCGAATTTCAATATACTTAAAGTAAAAGATATCAAAAATTCCTGTAGATACAGAGAAATCCCAAGGTTAACCTCGGTATATTCTGGTCTTACTTTCTCTTTTTCAAGCCTCTAAATCAGTGAAGCGAGATGAAGGTAAAATTTCAAATGTAGTCAGTTGGCTGGATTTACAAACAAGGGTGTGTGTGTGTGTGTGAGGGTGTGTGAGGCTGTGTGTGTATGTGTTTGTGTACTGCAAAATATACTTGCACTAGTTTGAATTAACAGATTAAACATAGGTTTGAATATTTGGTTAATTTACAAACTATTTTGAAAGAACATATGAGGCATGTTACTTTTTTAGATTTTAAATTTTGAAAAAAATCTTAACAGAAAACATAAGAAACAAAGAAAGAATGTGCATCAAAAGTGGCATACGTTTTTTAAGAGTGAATATAATTTGATCATGAGTTCAACTTAAAGTCAAAAAGACATGTATCATTTAATTTCAATTCAAAACAGACTTCCTTGGAGGTTACGAATACAATGGGCGACACTTTATGGTGGATGTTCTTTAATACCTCGGGTACTGACAGACCTTTGTCTTCTTGGATGACAGCCTCTAATGTTCTCAACAGTTCAGTCAATTCAGTTCCTTCCATTTATGAATCCAAATTTCACTTCAAGTATGAAATTCTCCTTGCATTAAATTTTCAAATTTCCGCTCCTGGTTCAGGAAACTTCCATAAATCTACACTGTGATAGCATGATTATTCATATTGTTTGCAAATGCATGTACTGATAAAAAGAGAAGCTACTTTTAAACAGAAAAAAACTTTCATATTTGAAGATCAATGTTTATAAATGTTTTACGTATATTCCGGAATACGATGTATATATAATACCAAATTTATGAGTGTAGATTTTTAATTGTTTTATTTTAGATGGTCATAAATTTGTTTGCGCTATCCTAACTGGGTAGTGTACACAGTTTTTTTTTTTTTTAAATTTAAATCTGACACAAAATTAATGATTTACTCCTCTCTATCCACTTGTCTTTAGTGAAAGTGATTTGGTGTGTCATGACAAATAACAATGTATCCCAATAAACAAAAAGGATATCAATAAAGACATAGAAATCGGAAATTTTCCTGCTTTTAAGAATAACAACTTTTTTTTTTCAAATTATTGTTCTAGGTTTTCTTTATTACAGCCATGAACCATGTGACCTACTTTTATCTCAAAGTTCAAATCCAGATATGGTTTGGCTCTGTATTTATAGAAATTCTTCCTCTTCCATTTTCCTTTTTACATCTCCACAGATACCTCAACTACAAAGTTATCTTGGTATGATTTTTATCACTAAATGATTGAATATATGCATTTATTCAAACATGTAATTCATTTCTTTTTCTAATTCTACAGATTACTCTAAGATTACTAGTACATTAAAAATATTGAAGATCTCTAAAACAATCTGTTTGAATGGACACAAAATTGTGTTCTTAAATAGCCGACCTGTTTATATATTCTTTTGAAGCAGAATTTATTAAAAAACCTACTTCGTGAGATGAAGAAAGACCTTCTTTTGCCTAAAATTAAACATTTAGATCAATCGAAAATGTTTTATCAATTAACAAAACCGTCACTGAAGCTCCGTCGGTAGAGCGCTCGCACCGTGATCAGGTCGTTGGAACCACGACCGCGACTGACCTAGGTCGATAAAAAATAGGTAGCAACTGTTCCTTCGCCAAGCGCTCGGCACTACTTTGAGGTGAAAGTTGCGGGTCTTTCGGATGAGACCTTAAAAACCGAGGCCCGGTGTCACGACAGGCGTTGGCACGATAAAGATCCCTCACTGCTCAATTTGAAGCCCTTCACCGGTATATGGTAACGTCTCTATATGAGTGAAAAATTCTCGAACGAGACGTAAAATAACATTTAATCAATCAATTAACAATTTTTATAGTCATTCATATCCCTACTCAGTAAATCACAGTAAACTCCGTTTAAATGGATGTTTACTGTCAGGACAGACGTTGGCACAATGAAGAATCCACACTGTGCAATGGCCCTGAGTGCCGAGTAAAGGTCTAAATTTGAAGCCCTCACCGGTATATGGTGATGTTTCTATATGAGTGAAAATTTCTCGAATGGACAAAAAAACAACATACAACTAATCAAAATCTCTTTACATCAATTGCAGACTTGGATGTCCTTGCAATTATTGATTGATTATTTTATACCTATTGCAAGATTATTTCATTAATTTGAGACTTAAACTTATGCCAACGTCTGCTGTGACAGGGTCCTCGGCTTTAAGGTCTCATCCTATAGACCCGCAACTTCCACTTCAAAGTGCCGAGCACTTGGCGAAGGAACGAATGCTACTTTTTTCAATCGATTTAGACTTGTCGTGGACGGGTACTAACCCCCAACCGTCCGATCACGAAGCGATACATGCAATTGAATACTTTCTTCAATTAAAAATCCATAAATCTAAGTTTAGCTGCATAAAATTTCATTTTTTTCATTCAAAGTTTGTCAATAATGTCCTATAAGGTGACAAAAATGAATAGATTTATAAGGGTGATGGCAAAATGGAAGAAATTTGAACATCATAGAAAGTTTACAATTTTCCTAATATTTAGAGATTTGATATATGCATAATTTACAACCAAAATATAGACCAATCCATGCATCTTTTTTGTGTATGTGTTTTATGTGTCCTTAGGAGACATACAATTTATTGATCCATATTATATAATTGAGTCTGATTTCTTCTTTTTTTTATTTTGAAATCAGGAACAGTGCAGATTATTGGAGGTATATTCTATGATAATCATAGTACGACTGGAAATTCCGAGGTAAAATACATTTTTCAAATGAAACATAAAGACAAAGCGAATCGATATAAATATATATCGATTTCAAAATACCTAAGATATTTTATTATCATAATGTACTCTCTGATGTCATCCTTAATTAGATATGGGTGAATTTAAGGAAAATGAATGGCACATATTTAAAAATCTGCTCTAAAAATACAGGCGATGTGACTAAATTTCTATAGTTTAGCATGTGTCTAAGTACCTGCCAAATATCTCATTGATATCTTAAGTCACAAAAAAGTTATGTCCAAAAATTATGCTAAATATGTCAGATGTGCAACACTTCTTGTGACATTTTGAAGATTAAATACTTTTCAAAGCTCTGTGAAAGAAATAAAAATGGTTATGCTGAAAATAAAGACTTTCTGATAAAATTCAATGTATTGAGCTTTAAATTTAGACTGTAGTAATTTTTATTTACCCAAGTTATGATCATGGCTGATGCTGAAAAAAATGTTATACCATGTCAGTAGTTCAACAGAAAAAATGCAATGGTGTAAAAGATCATTGATCATAAAAATTTGTATGACAATTTAGTCAAAAAAGAATTTTCAAAGTGTAAAATAATAACTAATATATCATTGAAAAGTTAAAAAGGATATCTGAACCACAAGTAGAATCAACAAGAGTCAAGTAAATATGCATACCCGTTTATGTCAGGGGTGTAACGTTTGGTTTTTTGCTCCCTAGCATGGAAAAACTTTTATTAGTACATATATTATTCTTTGCTTTCTATTTTGGAAAATAAAGACACAATAACATTTTTACAAAATAAATCTATCAATTACAGGATCCGTCTGTGTTTCAGGTCTATATTTCTACGGTCAGGAGGGCAACACACTTTTTTTAAAGATCCAAGTTCAATGATGAAAAGACTTCTATTCATTCTAATACGTATTCTTTGATCAATAAGGATCTATGTGAATAATTTAGTACTAAATGATTAACATGTTTATTATTGAAATCTGTCTCTTTTTTCAAATTTATCAGTCCAGATATTTCTTATCTTTTCTTTTCAATTTTTCTCTGAAATTAAAACAAAAATCACACTGAAAAATCGTTATAATGTTCAAATACTTTGACCACAATTTCACAAAACACGTTCTGGTGTTATTTATTTCTAATCAATTCTGCTTTAACGAGTCACATGCACTTCGTCAGGAGTGCAACAAAAATGTTCAGATATATCGATGATCAAATATGAATTAATAAAATAAAAGAAAAAAATTGATGAATAAAGTGTTTCTGGTTGACCTCAGTTGCTAAAAGTGTTTATCACATGAAGTAAAATGTCCTATAAAATATACTTTTTTTCTTAACATATTTTTAGCTAGTTTTTGTCATAAAAAGGGAATAATTCCAGATATATAGTTAAGTTTAAACAATTTTATATGTTTTATCCATGAAGTTTGAAAAGTGGAGGTGTGTAGTGATGGGGACATCCGTCCGTCTGTACGTCGATCCGTCTGTTACGTTTTGGGGTACCTATCTCTTATTCGCAACTCCTCTTACACCACTGAATAAAATTTAATGAATCTTTCACAGAATCTTAATTGCATAGGGCCATTGTGCACCTTATATTTTACTTTTTGATTGGACACATATTTCAGGTTTCACATAGCAAAACATAGACACTGCCATTCTTTCCTATAATATCGATGGGTACCCATTTCTTATCTGCAACTCCTTCTATACCAGTGAATAAAATTTAATGATACTTTCACAGAATCTTTATAACATAGAGCCATTGTGCACCTTCTACTTTTTGTTTTTATCGGACAGATATTTGGACTTTCCCGTAGCAAAAAATGGACTTTGCAATTATACTCATATGGGAGCGGGAATATTATTTTGTGAGCTCAGTGCTCAAGTACCTCTAGTTTTAAATATACGTATATTATGGAAGCAATTAATCTTATTCTGAAGCCAAAAAATATGAAAAACTTGCCTAAAATGAAAAAAATTTCAAAACGAAGAACTGCTTTACAAACTTTGAATGAGTTATTGCGTGTTATAATCTTTAAAACAATGTTTAATTTAAAAAAATATCAGATTCAGGAGTGCAACAAAATAAGTAAAATAGGATCACTTCAAAATTTAGATTTTTTGAAGAAAACTTATATATCAAAATTCTTTTTGGGAGGGGGTAGAAATAAAGATTGAGTACATGGACAAAAAAGTAATTTTGGGGAATTTTTTTGTATCATATTTCTTTCATATTAAAACTTTTCGAAGTAAAATTGGGACAATGAATGTAAAACAACAGTTAAAAAGCCAATTTTCTACATACAAGAGGAGAAACTCGATCAAGGTTTAGGTTAAATTATTTATATCCCTGAAACAAGTCTGAAGGATAAAAAACTAGAATTTCTTTTGATTTTTATTTTAGAAAGTCTTTTAAGATGTAGTAATATTTTCTTCTTTTTTTTTTGTATACAAAAATATTTTTATGAAAATAACTAAATATTTTCGTGAATATCGCAATCTTTAAGGGTCGCAGATAGTGCGCACGGGACAGAATTTAATTTCATAAGTTTTGAAACAAAGTGTTCTCATTAAATGATTATTATTTTAGAAAACAAGTAAAGCTTAATAAAAATTTTATATGTCGCAAATAAAGCGGCTATTGTATAAAACGTTTACGCCTAAAATGTTCTTAAAGCTGTGTGTATTGTTTAAAGATTTATATATTTACTAGATCATGGTTTATTTTAAAATATTGTCATACATGTTTGCCAGTGCGGATTACGAAAATTATAGCATTTATCCACGAAACTTTACTGACAACTCTAGCATATACAGTATGGTGTTAAAATGAAAAAAAATATGGTAAGTTGAATTTTGTCAAAAAACTTCAATTTGCCGGTCATAATTTTTAATTCACCCATATCACTCATACAGTGTATATATATCTAACAGTGTAAAACATGTAATAACTATGTGTAAAACGTAATAAAATCACAATCTCCCGTGGTTTGTGGTTGAATATAATTTTTATCCAGCTCGTTGGGTGTTTCTTTTCCCTCGCCAAGGCCCAGGGATAGAAAACACACAACTCATTAGATAAAAAGTATATTCAAACACAAACCATGCGAGTTCCTATATTAACCTTTTCATACCTTGATTAATAATTTAACATATTTTTAAATCGTTAAATTTCAAACAAATTTCACTCATACATATACACTATATCTTTAAATTGTGATTACAATGAAGGTACATTTCTTTCTCCATCAAATGTTATATTTTAAACCAGTCATATTTATGTAACTTTTCTGTTTGTAATTTACGTAGTCCATGTAATATCTCATCATATTTATGTAACTTTTTTTTTGTAATTCACGTAGTCTATGTATTATCTCATCATATTTATATAACTTTTCTGTTTGTAATTTACGTAGTCCATGTAATATCTCAATGAATGTTTTCGTGACTCTCGTTTTCTACCTTAGGTGGTTGTTTATGATGATAACAAAGCTATCTACATAGATCAAATAATGGCTTGCGCAAAAGAAAACTTCCTCACAAACATCCGATCTTACAACTTAACCATAAAACACAGCATGTCTAGATGTTCTCCAATCGCTTCTCTCGAGTACATTGTGGAAAATGGTGCACCACAAGTGAGTACCTTGTCTTTTTTATGTTATTAATTTTTATGATATTCCTCATACTTTATATTAAATTTATATCACATGGGATATAAAAAAGACATTCAATTATTTGTTTAACCATCTTTAATCAACATCACCAAACTGATCTCTTTATTTCAGCGTTTTGAGACCCCAGCAAGTGGACTCTGCCTCAGTGCACCGTATCGAACGATTCAATCAATTTTCATCCGTTGCCTTGTTGTCACATTACTGACAAATGACATTGGTTTCTATTTTCAATTCAAGACAAAAGACATAAAAAGTATGCTATAATTTTAAACGTAAAATTTATTTTATTTATCCAAAATTTTCAAGTTTTGCTTTTTAATAAAATGTGTACTTTGTTAGAAAATATCTAATTAACTATAAAATATTTTCCTTCATACCATCATAAAAAATATCATTGTTTTCCCTAACTCGGTCCTAAATTCTCAAGTTGGGTAGGTAGGTAGGTTAATGATTTTTTTTGGACTGATCCTTTGAAAATAAATTCAGAAATTTCATGGATTAATACCTTTAAAAAGAAGAAAACTAAGAAAGAAAACGATTTTTAAATAGAATATCATACAGAGGTTTAAAAACAAAATCAGATACCCAACGAATGGACATCCGATTGTATTTTTCAAACTATACTACGTATTGCTATCAGCTTCCAGTGCTTACAGAGGCAATTTACCTCTCGATTTTCAGGGAATCGTGTGGAGCATTGGTTGTACGGAGTCATGAAGTAAAAAGTTAAGCCTTATGTCGTAGTTCATGCGGGACTCGGAGGCCGTTAATAATCCTCAAAAGGACTTAAAGCAAAGAAACAACCAATCTTTAAGGACATTATTAATGGAAAGTACACTAAAAATCTCAGAAAGGACCAAAACCAATTATATTAAAGATTTCAAAACTTTTTGGAAAGAGTACTTTACAATATTAAATTGAACCAAGTCGTATCTAAAAAGATAAATATACCTTACCTACCGTTATCATTACGAAGTTTTCTCCATGTGTACAAGACTGAAGAAAGAACGTCTGACATATATGGAATTACATTTATTAGGATGAAAAACGCAAGGGCATTCACTCCTATGGTCCCATATAGTTAACAATGGAACATAGATAAACTGATGATGAGATCAAAACGAATGAAATGCAGTGAAATTCATTGATGTGAACACAAGGTGGGTCCTTATGATGCGGACCTTACCAAACTACTACGTAGACACTTGTGCAAATATTATCGTAACACAATAAATGAGCCATGGTATATTTTCTTTATGAAATGTTTCAAGACTGTAGGATTCTAATAAGTTAAAGACATATGATAAGGTTTATAAGTCACCGTTGTTTTATATCACGAAATAACCCCCTTGTGAGCACATGTTGTGAGAACCATTGAAAATCGCAGTAGAACAAAATCAGCCGTTTTTACAAAAAACGAATTTGAAAGAAATTGAATTTTATAAAATTAATTAATATGAAGAAAAAATTTAAATAAACTTTAAAAAAAAATTTTAGTCGGCACGATTTAATTGGGTCGGTCGCTTAAGAGAAACTAGGTACTTTTTATTCTGGCCTGACATTTTTGACTCATATAAATTTCTCACTCACTTATATTTCTAGGCACGTTTGTGGCTGGGGATGCTGCAGTAATCACTGGATATTGGATAGCAGGTATTCCTCTCTTTCTCTCTCTCTCTCTCTCTCTCTCTCTCTCTCTCTCTCTCTCTCAGATTTTTGTTTTACTTTTTATTCTATTGAAATGTTTTATTCATTTTATTTTTGTTAATATTTATTATATTTTTCAGACCAATCTACACAATATTTAACGACAACTGAAACAGATATTGCTACGTCTGTGAGAAGTGTCTCTTCAAATAGCATCGTATCTACTTCAGGAAATCTCACGAAGCTGGATTTTAATACGACTTTAAATGATTTAATGACTACTATGGCATCTTCAAATCTTACCGAAAAAACATTGGGACCTGGGACTACAGGATATATAACAGCAGATAGCATGACCTCGTCAGACAAAATATCAACTTCTTCAGAAGAAACTGCTGTCGAAACCACGGCAATAATGACCGCAAGTTCACAATTGATGCTTTCTTCGTTTACAACAGCAACATCTACATCAGAGTCAATAACAGCTGCATCGTCAACAGCATACCAAAGCAATACCACAGAATACTCAAATAGCACTACAACAAATTACAATGAAGTGGACATATATAGCACACAGGTCAGTCATGTATTATTTTAAGGTGATATTCTGAATTTACAGATCTCCAATGCACTCAAATCAGTACAGTGATAAGCCTATCTTGTTCCCACGCCTATCGTAATATGGTCCATTCAGAAAGTCTTATGACGTTTCTTTGTCAATGGCAGATGTTTAGCAATACGTAATTTAAAGTATAAATAGTTTTTGATTCATTTTCGTTGAAAATGAATGAAACAATTCTGAGAAAATCTTCTTGCAACTGGTTGAACTACTGTATTCTCAAACTCGACCGATTAGTCAATTTTTTTCAAAACTAAAAACAGATGCACAAACTTGCATAGATTTTTATCATTTGACTTTAAATGTCATGTTATTTTTTTTTAAGATTATTTTCTGTATAGGAAAAAAATCCTTATGATTTTTTTATCCACCAAAATTTATTGGCTTACCTTCAATGCACTTATTTTAATCAACAGACAACAATAGAGGAGGAAACAATACTCGTGGGATCATGTGTCTGTAAATGTACAGGATCTGGTTACAAGTGGACAAAGGAAGAGCTAGCTGAAAGAATACTCCAAAGAAAAACAGAATCTCAACTGATTCGAAAGAACCTCACAGCATATTACAGAAGCTTGACCTCGGCAATTGACCAGCGAATTTCGTCCCAATGTATTGGTTATATAGGATCAGTCATACTGATTTCATTTCTTTGTGTGCTTATTTTTTGTGATTTTCAAAGGTTCTGGTATTTATTGGTAAAAAGCGAGACATGTTAAAATCCGAGCTGATTCAGTTTAAATTATTATCATTCGAATTTCTCTTGCATTCATCCTTACAAACATGCAATAATGAGGAGTTAACATTAAATATTGTTTGTAAATTTGAAAGCGGTTAACGTTGTTAGTTTGCAACAAAGTATAATCTAATAGGTAATAGTGCTGATATGTAACATAATCAATGAACTTTAAAATGTTCTTTAGAATTTTAATTCTGTTATAAACTTGTATTGAAAACATCTACGGTATAAAAGCAGAGGGACACGTTTCCCTTCAATACCCATATTCTTGATGATGTTGATGAAACAAGAATATCACCAGTCTGGTTTAAGTCGACATTTCGTAAGTTCTATGATTGATACAATGACTTGTCAGCAAATACAATTTATCATTAAGTCAAATGCCGACTGACTTTTTTCATACTAATTGTTAGGCCATTATTTACACACTGAATTGTCGACGGATTTTCCGTTATTTCCGGATCATGACAAGGAGCACACGGCGGATGTGACCGGTCGGCAGGGGATGCTCACTCCATGGCACCTGATCCCACCTCTGATGTTTTAGAGGTCCGTGTTTGCTCTGCTCCAAAATTTGTATTGTTTAATGGACTTTTAAGCTTGAATACTGTTCGTATCTCCAAACATTTCATTCTTATAATGACTTTATAATAACGACTTTAACATGTCATGTTTTTATTGTCACAACTCAAAATTCAGTGAAGAGCTTAGAGGCGAAAGCACTACAGGTATGGATTAAAAGTGCCATCCACTATATTAATTACAACAATATGATTACCCTAGTACTTTTTTATATGTGATTTAGTATTGTTTTATATATTCAGCCGCATGTCACAGGCGATCTATGTACAGTAATTTTTGTTTATTTACAATTCAGCGTAACACACTTTTTTTCTTTAATGCAATATGATTTTACTGTTCCTAATAAAAATTACTATAGTAAACAATAGCTTACCATAGTTAACTATGATTAACTAGAGTATCAACGTTTAATTACAGTAAATCAAAGTTTTATATAAGTAATACCTCATTACTGCTTTAAAGAATTTTTACTAAAAAATTTCATTTTTTTTTCCATGTTTTTCGATTCTTTCATGCAAATTCTTGATAATTACACTGCAAAATGTACATTTGCAAAATGTACATCTTCGGTATGGAATTAAGGATATATTAAGTTTCTAAATCTAAAAAGTGCTAATTAAGTCTCATAGTAGATCAAAGTATGTACTATAGTAAACTATAGTTAATCAATGGAGATATTTTGTCTTAGACGTGGTACTGATCCAATTTAAAGAAAATAGTTAACAAATGTCTTTACCATACTAAAAAACTTTTATGTAAGTATTTAAACAGATGTTTTATGTAGAGAAAACTTTAACAAATACATAGAATTTGAAGAATCAATTAACTTTGCTTTACAAACCAAAACTTTGTCATTCAAAGATACATAGCAGGATCCAGTAAATGCTCTACCAAACCTCTGCCTTCCTCTTAACAAAACTATTTACTACTCTGAAGGAGTAACTTCAGACGTACTGAGCAAAAACATAGAAGAAGCATTGTTTATCAAAAGTGCAATCTTGAAAGCCTAAACGAGAAAATTTGAATACACATTTTTTTTCAAAATCAGTTATACATCGAGACGTAAGATTCCTTCATACTTTATACTGCTATTCCTTACGTAAACTAAAGACTAGACTACATGTATTTGGCATCATAGACAACAGCTTCTTCGATGAAAATGGAATTCAGGATTTTTTCATATCTTGTAGATGGACACTTACAACACTTTTAATAAAAAAAAAATACATTCTGATTTTATACACACGTACTCTGAATTGTTATTGTATTCAATTTATTGTTACAATATCTGTGTAGTCTGAAGAATACGTCTTCCAGCAATCTGTTGGAATTCAGATTGAACTATTTGTTCCACTTTATTAGTCCATCTGGGTTTTTTGTTCAAAACTTCAATATATGATACACTTAGGTATATCGATGACCTTTTATCCATTAAAAAAGTAGAAATTTTCATTATACTCGATATAATGCAGAGAAATAAAATACACCACAAGGTCTAACACATCTGTTTCCTATTTGTATATTTTATTGATATTAGGAGTTAATGACAAACAAGCAATTAAATATAGCAAAGGAGATGATTTCAGCTTTTCCATCTTCTTGATTTATGCAGTGACATTACAATTATCACATTCATGTGTTGTTTATGTCTCCATAATGATTCTGTACGCAATAGCATACTTTGAGCACGATAAATTTTAAATCGAGACAAGGTACTGAAAAGTAAGTTGATGTTACAGGGCTTTCCACAATCTCCTTTGGAGTCAGCACTCTACAAATTTGTCATTGTCTTTTGATTTGTTATCTTGACTGTACGTCAAGATGGTAATGTCAATGAATTGAATAATCTTATTTGAAATTGTGTTTTAGTATCTAAGGTCAATTTTATTTATTTCTTTCTAATTTCAGCTTAATAGGGGTGTTTTATTGATCACATGACAATCTATAAGTTTGAGCACAGAAATCATATGTCTTATTTACAATAATATTGGTCAGATATATATATAACATATGTGTGCTGTATATTCTCCAAACTCCTCTCCCCATGTTTCAACACATTCAAATGAGTCAGTCATCTTTTTATCGTGATTTAAGTTGATAAATTGACAGGGAAAATCGAAAAGATATGCTTTTCAAAACAATAATTCAGTGAATGCTTTGTCGAGCAAAATATTTATCGTTTTACAATTTTCGTAAACAAACTGAGAAGTCAACTCTTTAATGGTATACCTTCCCCTATGTCTGTTTATTACTGCGGGAAATTTATTAACGATTGTACTAATAAGTTAATGTTCAAGGTACTTACTTTGGAATCGATCTCTTTAAAAATTATTAATCTGATAACTTGTATGGAATATATTCCATATGTATCGCTCCAAAGCATCATTATTATCCACTTGCAACAGCTATGCAAGCTTGTTCAATTTAGGATTCATAATAACTTCGGAATGTAAACATGTAAATGTTCCATTTAGTGCAGCATTAACATGAAAAAGGTATAAGATAACGAACAATGATCGATCTCAAAAAATCTATAAAGAATTCTGTGAAGAACGTATAAAACACAGACCCCTGGAAATTCCAGAGGTGGGATCAGGTATGTAGGAGGAGTAAGCATCCCCTGTCGACCGGTCACACCCACCGTGAGCCCTATGTAGTGATCAGGTAGACGGAACATTTCGTAGTCAATTCAATATAAAAACAAAGGTTTAACATTTGGTATGAAACAAATCACATAAAATCACCTTTGCTGGCTAGGTTTTTGTTGTCCTGTATGAAATATATTCCATATGTATCATTCCGAAGCATCTTTATTGTCCGTTTACAACAGCTATGCAAGTTTGATTAGGATTCAGCATAACTTCGGTATGTAAAAATGCAAATGTTCCATTGCAGCATCGAAATCATATAAAATCACACATGCTAGGTTTGTTGTCATTGTAAGACACATCCATTTGGAAATCGGCCTGCTCTGTCTTAACTATTATTCATCCAATAAATAGAGGTCATACGCAGCAGCTGATGCATGCTCAACAGAGTATGAAGATCCATGCGCAACTTGGTTCACAAATGGAAATTTAAGTGCACGTAAGAATAAAATACTCTCAAAATATAAATCAATTTACTCAAGCAAAAAAAAAGTCACATATAACATCCCAAGCCTGAATGATGGTAAGTATTCCAAGATGTAACATTTTGGCAAGACTGGTAAATTAAGAACTTACTGTACTTGGTGTTATGACTGTGTCAGGATCTTTTTTTCTCAATCGTATATGTTAATAATTACTACCTGTTTTGATGGGGTTTTTTCCCAAAAACTAATTTCCAAATATGAGCCATAGAAGTGATAAAATTAATTTAACAAGGTCAGTTCTGTCACAACATGAATCTAACACTTATAGTAAACAGACAATATCAATATTTCTTGAGTTTGGTTATACAAACTACAGGCCCTTGACCTTCAATGAGATAGAGGTTGTTTTGTCATATATTTGTCATGCTATTTAAAAGTTTCCTATAAAATAACAAAACAGCTCTGTTTGTTATAATTTCAAAACACTTTTGACATACCCTTGTACAGTGTATGTTCTATAAGCTGAAACTTTGAAATCGACATTTTAGAGAATTAAGAGAATCTGGTACCGTGACGATACCTTGAAAATTAGTGATGTTATTGAAATGAAATTTGGTATAAGCTAAAATTAATATTGTATGTACATGGTCGATTAGTTTCATATTATTTTAATAATTCAGCAACATTGAGGTAAAATTCACATTAATATTTTTCTAGCAATTATTTAATAAAAGAACGAATGTTTACAGGCCTATTACATGCTTTCCTGCAGATAATAGTAATCGGAGAAACTAAAACTGCACCCACTTTATCTTGAAAACACGTGTACGAGAAGGAGTTCACAGAAACGCCATAATTTACGAGGTGTTCTTGTACGTGTAGTGATTATTAAGTTCCTGTGAGGTGAAAGCTCAATTGAATGATTTTGTCTCATTTTCAATGTTCCATATTTTTTTCCATTTACTTATTGTATATGCATAGATTGTATACTTTCAAAGAATATAATGCATGATAAACGTCATGACTTCAACTTTTCTATCGTCAGTCCCTTATTAATGCAGCAATATACCTTTAGCACCTGCATATGGAGTTTGTGTCTCCCGGTTTATTTAATGAACAAAAGCATTTTCTACGTACTAATATTATCTAAACGAGACAGACTATTGACAAATAAGTTGTTGATCAACAATCTTGTTAAAAGTAAACATTTCGCAAATTCTATTATTGATACAATGACCTCGTTTGCAAATACTATCTGTCGTCAGTCGAATGTTGACTAAAAACATCTTTCATAAAGTTTGTTAGGCCATTATTTTCACACTGAACTGATTGTGGGGATTTTTTTCGTTTACCCGATCATACGACGGGTATGACCGGTCGGCAGGGGATTCTTACCCCTCCTTGGCACCTGATTCCACCTCCGTTTTCAGATTCCGATTTGGCTCTGCTCATACATCATATTGTTTAATTGTAATTGTTGTATTGTTTAAAGTTATACACGTTATAACTTGCGTCAGTTAAGAATAAAGTTGGAAATTTATTTATTATGTTTACCAATTAAAGTTACGAAAATACTGTAAATTACACAATTGAAAACGAACGCGTTATAAAGATGTCAAATTATAATTATTTATTTTCCTACTAGGAAAGTAATGCCTCTTTTTAAATTAATGCATCACGTGACACTGTCGCTATTTTTAGACTGATAAACAAAAATTGGCGTCAAGAAAACGAGGTAGGCCACTTGGTATACAAATAACTTTTGACATGAATGGCAAACGTCTAACACTTAAAGATACTTATCTTTTAAAGCAACTAGTATTAACCATCTACTCTGTTATGACAGATATTAACCTTTCATCTATAATCGTAGTCAAAATTCAATGTACCTCGTCGTCTATGATTTCCCGCAGACATGCGTGACTATATGCTTTTTACGCACTTCCTTTCAATATTTATGAAAAGACTGAATTTTTAATTGTAGATCTTGCTTAATTGTTTTGTAATTACAACGACTTATTTATTAAAACTTTGTGGAAAGTATTATTTTTTCATTACACATCATGTTTCTTAAACCATTTAATCATTTTGTTTCACATAAAAAATCGGCGTTTATATAGCGTGTATTTCTTTAAATGGACTTTTATGAATAACCAATGTTCGATATCTTCACATTTTAACTCAAACCAGTGAAAAAATAATTTGATCCAGGCATAAATAATGGTATCTGCTGCTTTACATGCAAAAGCTGAAATGAAAAACACCACAGAGTCGATCACATCTGTTTCATATTTGGATGTTTTTTGTTTTGTTTTTTTTGTTTTTTTTTTTGTTTTTTTTTTTTGTTTGTTTGTTTGTTTGGTTTTGGTTTTTGGGGCTTTTGGGTTTTTTTTTGTTGACTTTAGACAATAAGAGCCAACTAAAATAAATTGTATGAAAAATGAGATGAATTCTGCTTTTCCATCGTCAATTCATCTCATGGTGTTTACGAATGCCTTATTCGATACGATCAACTCACCAAGGCAAGCTGCTGACAGATAAGTTTATTACAGGGATTTCAACAACAGCGTTTAAAGTCATCATTTCGTAAATTTTGTGATCGTTATAATGACTCTCTTATCAAATATAACCTATCACTCGGTCGTATTTCGGCCGACTTGTCTCATACCAATTGCAAGGCCTTTGTTTTTATAACTTTTTAAACTTCGAATTGCTCCGTTTACCTGATCAATACAGAGAGCTCCGATGAATCCGGTCGACAGGGGATGCTTACTTCTCCTAGGCATTTGATCCCACCTTTGGAATTTTCGGGGGTCCGTGTTTTATGCCCTGTTCACAGATTTTTTTTATTGTTTGTAGATTTCTATTTAGATCGATCACTGTTCGTTATCTTGAACTTTTTCATTCATATTAAGAATACAAGATCCAATTTTGAAATTCATATTTAAATTACTGAAGAAGTTTTTCCTCCCAAGAGTTTATGAATAATAACATTGCATCGCATGCAAAATAGTTGTACTCCTATAATTTATCATTAATGTTAGGATCAAATGGTACAGGTATTTTAACGATTTTATTTCGAAAATAAACTTAAATCTAAAAACAACTATATCAAAACAAATATATAATAAGAATTAGGTTATATATTTGTATGTCTATACAAAGTTATTCTCAATTACTCTTTCCAATATTCCATGATCAAAACATCAAATAATTATAATCATTTAAAAACCAATTTTAATTCCGTACTTTTATTCCTATATCATTTCAGATTTTTTTCTATACTGTCCAGTGCTATTGAAGTAAATTTCTGCCAAAGATATGCCACATTTTGTATCTATACAGAAGAAGTGTAAATGTAAGTTGTTATAAACATCAATAATCAGCAAGAATGTCAAAATTCAACAGGATAATCGTCGTTAGATTGTGAAAATCCATCAAACTGAAGAAATACTTTGTCCTGAAATGTAACAAAATTATGATAAATATACAAATAATTCAAATTAATGAAATACACCATTCAAATTCTAACATTTCAAATTTTCTATACACTAATATACACAAAAAATTTAATGCCGCTAGCAATATAAAACCTATTCCGCAGAAGACTTTTTAAAAATCGTTAAATAAAAAAATTGATATCTAAAAATCTTGAGGAGTTTTACCAGTCTTTGCCATGGCAAGAAACCATATTTCCAAAAAAAATGGCAACTGAATTATCATTATTTTCTTAATAAAATTTATGTCATTTAAGAATCAAAATCGAAAATGGAATAGTACCTGATATTTTGATCCTGATGTTCGTTTATTATTGAGTATCCTGCTTAGGGCCTTTATTAGGACATCGTTTTCCGGAGACTCCATGCTTCGTCGTGAGTCTGTTTTTTCTGTAAATCTTTCTCTTTCAAGCCTATGAATTATAAGAAAAGTGTTTTCTATTCCTTTATATTTGTGAATCATTTTTTACAAACAACGTTAACCTTTTCAAGCACTCTGAGTCAAAACTGCGATGCCAATTATGTCAAGAAATTCCAAATGTTCTGCTCTACATTTGTGACAATACATCGCTCTAAAAGCATTATATATAGTAGGCAGTGATTAATTTTATTATTCTATTATTTAGCGATCACTTTTTACTTACAGATCTTTAAGTTCCAACAATTTTAGTTCCCGACTTTTTTCTGTATTCATGTTAGCACTAACGTCTCTTTTAGCAGCTACTCCCAAACATCGGCGTGCAAATGGATATACTCTGGAAAAAAATGGAAGATTTTTCATAAAATCAGTTGATTATCTGTCGTATGAATGTGAGATGCCTGCAGTAGACATGTACAATGTTTGCACTCACTACATACATAAAACAATCTTACATTCGCCCCGTAATTTCTACTTCACACAATAATGATTGCAGTGCATAGAAGAAAATACTGTAAATGTATCATATTTAGCGTGTACGATATTTGGCGGAAATTGATTTTAGAACAAGTTAGCGTAGATTTGATTTTACGCATTTCTTAATGTTCTTATTTATATATATGTGTGCAAGACATTTAGCGTTGTACTTGAAT
The DNA here is from genome assembly GCF_033153115.1 of Saccostrea echinata. Taxonomy (NCBI): domain Eukaryota; kingdom Metazoa; phylum Mollusca; class Bivalvia; order Ostreida; family Ostreidae; genus Saccostrea; species Saccostrea echinata. The sequence continues at coordinate 3,638,494 of NW_026889813.1, read as the reverse complement.
TAGCGGAAGTTTCTTTCCGCGAATGGCGCTAAAAAGCATACAGCGCCAATGTAATACGTTTACGGTACATGGTATACATTTGTTTTAATTCAATTCAACATTTTGAATTAAAATCTTCATTATAACTATATCCATATTGATAAAAATCCTAGAACACATCTCTACTTTTTATAACTCCTTCTCATATTTTTTTTTATAAATTAGTGTGCTGCTAAATTCATCCCAAGAATATAATTTTTTTCCCCGGAGTCACCATCTTCCCTCGTTTTGCGCAGGAAATTTGAAATACTCAGGGCGAAAATGATTAGATTAAGTCGTATTAGCAGATCAAGAATATGTTATCAATTGAATTCACACTGCATGTCATGGTTACCCATTCACATCTCTTCTAGATTCTCTCAGTGGAATTTTGTTTTACAGCCCTTGATACCAGTTTATCAAAATATAATGTATCGATTAAGATAGTTGAAATGATATTATATATAAACGTCTTCAAATAAAAGATTTTAATTAGGTATAAAGGGACGAATCCTTCCAAATCTACCATTTTGGCATTGAATAGCTATAATTGGAAACGGACAATTACAATAACACCTTGAGAATTATCATTACTGAGATTTAAAAAAAATTGATTCAGTCCTATAGCATAAAATTATAAAAGATGATGACTTGGTAAAACTTGCTTTTCATTTCTTTAATAAATTTAGGTTTTGTTTTAATCTTTTCACAATTTTCTAAAATTGTTTTAGATTAAACTTCTATGATGAATGGTTACCATGTAAATCATGTGATGAGGACCCCTACTTGCTTATTTTATTAATTGTTATCTTATTTACTTAACTCCCAGAATAAGAGACATAGACGGATATTTACAAAACCCAGTTCTATTTTTTGGATTTTGGTTAAGATCTTAGCTTCTCTAGACTAGATGTCATAAAGAATATTATTTTATCTTTATTTCCGAATTTTCGAAATCTATTTTGTTAGAACAATGTTGTGTCTTACTATTACTTACATTTTTTTCAATTTATTTTAATTAGATTGTCACCTAAATCATCAATTAATGAAATTCTAACTTCACTTTCTTACAAATCTATGTTGCTTTCTTCAAACAAAAGGTACTCACTCGCAAAATCGTCGTCTTGGCCGTCGTTGAGCTGCCCCCGTCATGGTGAATAAAACAATCGCTAGAATAATGTTCTCAACTGTTGCCACTTGCATGCTCTGAAACAATTAACGAAAAAATGTAAACTTATACACTCTAGAACGTTTGAAAGGAAAGGCAACAGTCATACAGACAGAGGTTTGTCTCGACGAGACAGTTTAGTGTTAGGGTGATGATACCTTGAGTACAAGTCATAAGCTTATACAACATAACGGAAAATTTATATCAATGTTTTATCCATATTAATTTTATTAAAAATGAAATTTCACAATATCTTGGGATTAAAGAGGATAGCCTGTCACGTCATTGTTATGAAAAATAGAAATTATATCTTTATGAACATGCAGTGAGCGAATTCCTCCACACCTTTTATTTAACAAAGGACAATATTTGTTAATGGTCAATATTTGCCCCAGAAATCAAACTTTGAGGGAGAAATCTATAATTATGTTCTAAACCAGAGGTATATCTGCAGAATTCAAAGCATTAAATATTTTCATCAGCCATGATACCATTTTTTAGATATGACGTCAGGAAAGTGACGTAAATTTAAAATTTCCATGATTTATAGAGAAAAAGGTATATATCACGTATCACGTATATCAGTAAAAATTGAATAAGTATTATTCATTTTGTTCTCTTTCTGAAAAATAACGCAGATCGAGTTCAAATAGTTTGGGACGTCACAGAAACAAAAACTTGTCAATAACCTACTTCGAAACTAAAATATTTTTTGTTAATTCAAGTTTTTGTACAATATATAAAATACAACATATTTCACAATTTTTTTTTTAATTTAACTTTTATGGGGACAAAAGTATGCATATACAGCGTATAGCTTTGTTTTCCAAAGCAAAAATTGTGAGAAGTACAAAGAGCAAATTTAATTTCAATGCCAGATTGAAAGCAATTTTGCCTCGCCACGTGTAATTAAAATATCTAGTCATCCCATGCGATTTAAAATTTTCTATTAATATCCTTACACTAAAACGAAGAATTATTTTTGGATAATATTTATGAATTAACCTTTAGAATTGAGAAATATGTGGTATGTCTACTTATATATTAGATGGTAGGAAATATGAAGAAAACGAACAGTATTCAATCTCGAAAGTCCAATGAAACAATACAAATTTGAAGCAGAGCAAACACAGGCCTCAAAATTCAGAGGTGGGATCAGGTGCCATCGAGGAGTGAGCATCCCCTGCCAACCGGTCACACCCTCCGTGTGCTCCTTGTCATGATCGGGGAAAAAAAAAGAAAAATCCGTTGACAGTTATATGATATTTGTGATATTTGGTATATGACATTTGTGTACGTTCTCATGGATTTCTGTATATATCTCGAGCAATGGAGAAAAAGTATCATCACGTAAATGTTCATAGTGTTCATAGTCTGCTGTCGGAATGTTTAACAAAAGGCCGCATTCTGATTGATATCGTCAAAATGTTGGATAGTACACTCAAGCAGGCGCTTTTTTTGTATTAATACTAATCTGTATTAAAAATGAGAACGACTGAAATATAATAATTTTTTAGTTGATATATTTATCTTGAACCTTATCGCTATGAAAAATTGTGAGATAGATCAAACAAAATTATCAAAATAATTTATATACGTAGACAGGTAAACATAAAAAATAGGCAGATCTTCTATGTCAGCAAAACAAAACAAACAAACAAAAGAAGAAAAGAAAAGAAAACAAACATCAAAACACGAGGAACCATCAGAATTAGTGTTTCAATGCATTTCCTCAGAATCCTAGTAACACTGAATGCAAACATTCATAATTCATAAATGAAATGGGAAATGAAAGAGTGAGTTATACATGTATGTGTGTAGGTGTTTAAATGAAATCAGTTAATACACATACTAGGTGTGCAGTGTATACATATCTCTCGGACGAACGATAAATATTTTTAAGTCTTTTTATTATAGGATTAAACGTTCTTTTTGAAAATTTTATCAATGTGTAAACTCTTGACATTTTACTCACAAACTAAATAAAAGTGCGAAGCACTTTTATGTTAAGTTTGTGAGTAAAATGTCAAAGGTTTACACATCGATAAAATTTTCAAAAAGAATGTTTAATTCTTATAATTCCAATTCCGAAGTTTTAAAATTATTTCTCTTTGAAGCCTCCATACAATCCGTTATTTCTGTATACAGCGTAGGAATACTTTATGTCGCGATGTGGAAATGAAACGTATAATCAAGATGAACATCGATAAAGTTTAACTTAAATTGTCAAAACATTCAATAAAACAAACTTATAAAAACTCTTCGAATATTGTTTAAGACAACGAATATTATAAATACAAGTAGACTTCAGAAGAATTCATCCTTGACCATGTTGACATTAACAACAGACGCTCTAAAATGAAAGTAGCATACCGACGACACCCTTGATTTGCTATGGTTTGTGTAAAGAGGGACAGAATATAGGATGTATAAAAATGAATTTGATGCTAAATAAGGCAAGAGTCTGAGGTACGTTTCTCTTTCCTATCAGCTACCGACAACTGAGCTGATTTGCTTAGCATTATGAACGACGATAATATCCTATGAGATTTAAATAAAAATTCATACTCATGATCTGACAGTGACATAAACATAACATTCCCGTCTGTCAGTCCTGTATGTCGTCAGTATTGCTTTTATTTAATTTAAAGTTTCTGTAATCGTTTAGCTAAAACAGACTAGAGGTAACGATTTTTTTTTTTTTTTTTTTTTTTTTTTTTTTTTTTTTTTTTTTTTTTTTTTTTTACAATAAAAGCTACATGTAGGCCAAGAATGTAGTTCTGGTCGAAAGATTTATCGATGTGTAAACTTTTTCTTGAATTTGTTTTCGTCCAGTCAAAACACAGGAAATCAATATTAAGATTGGAATTATTCCATATTAACGCTCCGATGTATACATATCTCTGATTTTCATGTGCTGCAGCATTAAAACAGCAACAAAATATTGATAGTCATTAATATTGATAATTCATTGAAATGAAATTTCATCTACACTTGATCAATATGTTTTCACTAAAATAATCTTAAAAAATCATTAAATTTTAATTGATTATTGATTCATCTGGTCTGAACCATTGCTAATTTTTAAATTATATATGATTCAATTTGGATCGTGTTTATTCTTCATTAGTGTGTTGGCATTATATCTATCTTCATTAACAGCTTTGTGTTGTCATAGCTTTGCATATTGCAATTTTCTTGTACTCTAAATCTCATCCTCACAGAACATTAACACTATGAGCCCTCAGGTCAATAGCAACTCCAAGAAACCTCTTCAGTGATAGCCGACGATATTTTCTACTGTCTCTTTCAATTGCCTTGTCTTTTGTTGAAATTAAAACTCAATCCCTTCCTGTAACAAGTTCTGGTAAAAAAAAAGTTCATTCAGTTCTATTGTATAATATACGAGTTAGAAAAAAAATCTTTTTTAGTTTAAAAGTAAGCAAAGCAGTTTATATGACTTCGTGTACTGTCTGTTAAGTGATTAAATAACGCGATACAATCTGATAAACACATTATCTAGACCTTTTTTTTTCCATTAACAATAAAGTGTTGATTTAGCATGAATTGTACATAGACTTTTATATATTTAATAATAGCCCCAATAAAATCGATGGTTTATATTACCATGACAGTATAATTCTAGATACTGAGGTTAATACCTCAACTATTTTCTTCTGCATCAAACACGGTATTATTAACAGATTGTGCTGTTGAATATGATTGTTTGATAGAGATAAGCTCATCTACTGACAATCATCGTTCTTGTTAGCATCATGCTTTATGTTTGATTGAAAACCTCTTCTCTCCAATCCTACCCTTTTCCCTGAAATTTCATTTGAAAGAATTCACATACACTGTACCATTTTCATTTAATGATGCAGTATACGATTCCAACAAAGTAGAATGGAGGGGGAAGTGGGGGTGGGGACTCCAAAATATTTGACAAGCAAAACAAACAAATAAAAACAAAAAAAATAAACTGCCTTTAGGGTGTCTTTAACTTTTCGACATTTTTTATGCAAGTATTTGCCAGTTTTCGACCATACTGCAACAAAAAAATCGGGGCCTTATGCTACGTGACTGACAAATTATAACAAGCATTCTGAGAGTATTGCATTAGCAATACTAGTCCCCTACCGGCAAGTGTAATCTGGTTCCCGTTAAGAATTGAAAATGCCATAATTCCGTCAAAAATCAATGAAGCAAAACGAAATGCAAACTTGATCTATAACTAATCAAAGTTAAGTCACATACCAAAAATCAGCTCAATATCTGAAAGCGTTAAGAAGAAAATTGCGGAAAACCCCTAAAAATTGAAAAGGCCGTAATTCCGTCAAAAATAAATGAAGCGGAACGAAATGCAAACTTGATCTGTAACTCATCAAGATACACCCACATACCAAAAATTCAGCTCAATATCTGCAAGCCTTTAGGAAAAAAGTGCGGAAAACCAAGTGGGACAGACTGACAGACAGACAGACCGACAGACAGACCGACGGACAGACTCAGAGGAAACCTATAGTCCCCTCCGGTTTCACCGGTAGGGGACTAACAAGGAAGACTAAGAAAATGTTGATTGACATATTTTTTCTCTCTGAATTTTGGAAAAATCTTTCCCGGCCCTTATAACTAAGGACCAGCAGCATTTTTTTTTTCAAATCATTATTGATAAATGGATTAATTCTGCTAACAAAACATACTCAAAAAATATAAAGGCTATTTCCACATTATATTTCACATTTTCTTCGGTTTAAAATATTTTTTTTTTAAATATTTATTGCAAAATGAATATAAATTGCACTGATTATTCCTCCACATTTCTCACATTAAAATAGAAAAAATCTTCTTTAGCATTTAATATTATCTTCGCAATGAACAACAACTACTCTCAAGAGGGACATTTGTAGCATTACGCACCCAAAAACCTGATTACAAGTACAAGAATAAAATAATTAGCTCCACAGTGTATTTGTAATGAAATTTGTTTTGAGATGTCCTGCAGTCAATGGTGTTTATGAATCGACTTCATTCATTGTTATGTGGCCATTCATCTGACATGTGACCTGAAGGAAGTGGCTAGTATTTAGAAAGGGCAATAATGCTCAAATAAATTTTAATTTTGCACACATCTTCCCGGGAACGGATCCAGAATCCTGCGTAAAGTTAACACATATAACTCCTTGAAAAATGAGGGAAGTTATTTCCATCGCCGTTTTTTTTTCTCCAGAAAATGATTTACTTTCTCGTTTTATCAATAACGTAAATTATGAAGATCTGCACGTGTCGCTATTATCAAAGTGTTAATAAAATACAGACAACTGTGAAACACTTGTTTTGATGACTCTAAGGGCAATGGTTCAACGGTCACATTGGAGGATTTTTTTTCCCTAGAAATAAATTTGCTTGTCAATATACAATAAAAAGAAGTAGTTGTGCAATTTGGTTGTCAATTACCCCCTCTCATTTACCTATATGTAGACGAGATACAAAACATCAAATTAAAGATAAAAAGAAAACTCGCTTCAAGAAATAAACCTCTTTTTTACAGTAAGGTATATAATTATTATAGTTTTTCATGGGATTGTCTAACCAGAAATTGATGTAGTAATGTCACTAACCAGCACACCAGGCAGGCAAAAAATGCGCTTCTTAACGGAATTATACAAAGCATGTGCTTATTTACAGAATTATACATAACACGTGTTTGTTTGTTGTTGTTTTTTTTTCTTTTACAGAATTATACAAAACAGAATCATACTCTTTGCCAAAACCCTGGAGTTCTAAAGAACAGCAGTTAATATACCACTAATTAGTTTTGCTTTATCGTTTTCAATACGTTTACTTGATTTATCATTGTATTTTTATGTGATTAAGACAGTATTGAATTAAAAGTTTCTTTTAATTAAACAAAATGCGTTCTTTGATTGTGTATGTAGGGATTGCAAATAAATAGCAGTCAGATTTCATAAGAAATAACATTTGATTGCGGTACTGCCTAACACTTATATTCATTATCAAATAAAACAACATTATAACATTGAAACATTGTGATTTAATTGAACAAGAAGATAAACTAAGGAAGATTCTATCGCAAGAATAGTATTTTTTATATTGATCAAAATAACGTACTCTCAATGACCTAATACTAGACTTCCTAACCTTCTGTAAAATTTAATGTAAGTTATATTTATTGATTAAGTATTTCGAAGTTTAAAAGTAAGAATATTTTATTTAAATATACTCCATTTTAAGATTTCCTCCTGCTTTTTGTTTTACCATTATTCATTGCATTTAATTTCTGTAAGCGTGCATTTTGCTCTTTTAAATGAGTGAAAATATGTCGACGCTATGCTCTTAAAATTGCAATCCTTTTTTTTTTCTTTCAGAAAAAAGCAGCGTCATAATGCTACAGGATAGATAAATTATGCATTTAAATGATTTTATGCTTCTGATGTATTTGTTCATGCTTTTACATCTTTCCTTCTTGGTTGACACAAGACAAATATTACATAGCCTAAAAATATTTATATTTTATTTATAACACCTACGTGCAACTGTTTTTCGTGATGGTTTTTAAAAGCAGGGGTTTTGTCTCAAAGTTATGCTTTTATACAGGATAGATCTAAAATGGATACGGTTGAATTATAAATATGCTGAATACTGATCTCTTCATTTAAATGTTATCAATGAAACCGTGTACAAGACCTATATTTCACTCCTCAAAGAGGTCTTTGGCCTTCAAAATTTAGAGCCACAGTGCTTTTTCTTATACATTTTAAAGAGTTTTCTGTGTTATCTTGATTCTCTTCGAATCGGAAAAAAGAAACGAGCAATTGAAATTTAAAAAAAAAAAGATTAAAGTGCATCTTTGTCTTGTTTCGTCTAAATTGCTGTCGACACATATTTTGATAGTTTAAGGTTCGGGGGTGAATGTTTCCCTTTCAATTAGATGCTGAAAGTAGGTCGATTTGATAAGAATTAAATCATTTGAAATAAATACCAGTGAGCCGTTTCACTGTGAAAAGATCGTTGATAAATAAGGAATGTACCTATTCTACAAAGAGTTGGTAAATATCTTCGAATTCTTTTTCCATGTGGATTTGACGTCATCAAAGATAAATAGGACTTTCAACAATGTGAAGTAACCATGCTATAAAAAATGTAATTGATATGTTCTTTACTGTCAAATGATAATTGAAACTTGGATATTTAGATATTTCATCATTCAAAGTTGCTGAGTAAAAACCAAATGAATTGGTTTTGCCACTGATAAACTGTTGATATTACACTTAAACAAGACAGAATAAAACATAATTCACTTCCATCTCTGACAACGGTTTCCCATAGCGTTTTGTTTTGACCCACTAAATTCAAAGGCGATTTTTCGCTTCGTTGGTGGTACCATATGATGTATATAACATGTATAAAATTACAAGATATAACACTTTGCTTATGCAAGTGGCTTACTGGACATAGATTACATATATTTGTACTTCTTCATGGAAATTAATTTTTTTTATGTGAATACCTGTAAAAGAAATTCCGCATACGACCTTTTCCCAGTTTTATTTTTCTTCAGCCCCTTAGATATAAAATTAACATTTTTGTTACACAATTTTAGAGCTTGGCTGCAATAGTAGAAGCACTGAGGGGAATTTGAAATAAAGTTAAGGTTTTACGACAATTGTATTTATCCTCTCATAATATAATGCTGCTGAATTAAATCGACATAGGACACACTAGTGATGTTGGGTTTTCGTAATCTTACGATCAGTTTTGATCTTAAGGAAAACTATAGTATAAAGTTCTTTTCACAAAAATACTTAAGAGAATAAGTGTACTCTTGAAATTGACTAATGATTTATAGTAAGAGAAATCTCAAGATGGATTGTAAGATTTTCTTTTATGGAAAGGTCAGCTAAGATCTAGTCATGTCAGTTGCAGAAAGCATTGAACTATTAAGTGTTGAATGTAGATCTCTCGTTTGTGTATAGTACAATGGCTATATGATCACAAGCAGATATGTGTTGACTTTCTCTAAAAAAAACACAACTTTACAACTTCCTGTGCTATGTTTAGTGACCATGATCTGGAGATTTATCTTGAATTAATTTCACAAAAGGAGTGGAAATGCACGAGAGTTTTGACAGTTTTTCTACTAGTAATGTTCTTCACTTTGTGAAAATGTATTTCTTACATAGTTTTTGCGTAAGATTTGATACGAACATAAGGATTTTTTATGAAAAGTAAGGTCAGCATATTATAGACATGGAAAATTTATTCAAGACGCTCTTAAAATTAAATCACATTAAAATAATGAGTTTCAAAAAAAAAAAAAAAATAGAAATTTATTTTCAATTAACTAGAAATAATTTTCCTTTGTCTTTTCGATGTTGAAAACCAATTATATTTTCTTGGTGTGTTAGAAGCTATATCTACGTCTTTTTCACACCAATCCTAAGTATTTTATCATCAGGTCCAATGTTCCTTGAATTCAATAATCATAACTCATTCTGTATCAGCTTTATCTTACGTCACAAAAAAACTATACTTACAGAATGATTCGACTATCAGAAAGATTTAGTTCAATTTATTTTTTTACGAACCTTGTATATGACAAACCTTTTGCACCACCTATCCAATCTACAGGTGAGTTTATTTGATATCCAAGGGAGTGAAGCTAAACATGAAAGACATCAAGTTTTTATATTAATCCGAAAACTTTAATCTCCGAAAACCTGCCCCTAAAGGTTTTGAATTTCTGTTTACCACTCTTGGCATACTATGTCGTGATGAATTGTATTTGAAACTTAAAACATTTCCAATACACAAACGTAGTAAGATACATTATCTTGTGTTGATATTCTTGTCTTCATTACAAAAAAATACAGTCATATAAAACCTGCTGCCTCAATCAAAGCATTATCAATTAAGTAATGCGTTTTATTCAAGCACGGTTTCTGAAATAAGGAAATCAAATATGAACTTGTCTGCTACGGTTTCAATTGGTCACTAATTTATGAGAACATCATATAAAATCTTGAATTGGCAATGTTATGTATTTAGACAGTTGATATCCCCAAAAGCATTTTAGATCAAATAATGTTAAGTAATAATCAATCATCTACATGAAGGTCCTATGAAAATTAATTGAATAAGTATATCAAATAATATCTTTTTTCTTACCGTACACTAACCTGTGAACATACACTGGTAAAATCGTTCTATTGACAAGCGTAGTAATTCTTCGCAAGTGAAAGACTGTCAGAAGCGGATTTAGATGAATGCTTTATCATTAAATGAAAACAATTAGTTGTTACACGTGTTATGCGTGGGGATTACTTTTCTTTTCTAAATATTATTGTAACGAAGAGATTATGTCTTGGAGGATATTAAACGAGGAACTGCAAAAATACCTTTAGATGAAAAGGTGACGACCAGGTGAGAGCATCATTTACGAGGAGTAGGTGTTTGAAAATTTCTTATTGACACAAGTGGTTCTATCATATAAAATCGTGATGTCAAGTGTGAAATTTCTCGTCATTTTGCAAGTGATTGCTTGTTAATATCTAAGAGTTGACAACTTACGTTCACTTATTTTATGACTATTAAATTTGGAATCATCATAATTTAGATACAAATTACAAATGAATTTCTTGCTAGTACAGACAAGTAAAAGATACTTTTTTGCTGGACAACTAACATTTCTGGGTGTTAAAAAACCTAATAAAGACTGTAAAAAGATATTTTACAACTGTTGATCTACAATTCTTTCTTAAACATATCTTGTTATTGAAGCTGATTTTGTTCTTTCTTTCTTTTTAAATCCCCAAAATATGGTAGGAAAATGAAAATGTTTTTCAGGATAATTGCATTATTAATTCTCAAAATGTTAACGTGAAGGTTCCACTTGAATAATCTATAGAATTGATATTTGTGAACTGAACAATATGCAAAAGCAAATATATCATTTCAGATACACAAAAATCAATCTCAACGTGTTCAGGAAGCATTTATAATGACATCAAAATACATATTTGACTTGGAACTCCTTTTTTTAATCAAACAGTAGTAATTAGTGACTGATATAATATAAGCTCAACGTTTATTTATGTTTAAGAAAAGACTTTCCTAGATTCTAGTGTCATTAAGATTGTGAACTTTATTATTTTTTTAATTAGTTTCGTATATTTTTAAAACCTGAAGAAAAGTTGCTTTATTCATGCAACTAATAACATATCAAAAGAATGGAAATATTGATGCATTTGTATGTCCAACCTTCGTTTGCAAAATATGGAATTAAACTACATGTAGAAGAAAAGGGAAAAGATCACTCTGTGTACAGTTGTCTTCTGATATTTGTTTCCTACTCAAAATACTTAACTTTTATGTTGGAATACTACATGTAACTATAAAATATCCCTTCGCTCTGGAGCAAAGAAAGAAAAGAACAATAGAATTGCTTCTAACATTCGGGGGGGGGGGGGGGTCATCGTTACAGAAAAGCACTTGCCATCAATTTGTATATTGCTAAACATGTTGCAAATTCACTTTGTTCAAACCAACCAAAATCATGTTTTGACAAATTTAAAGTGTATCGATAGACATACATAAAAAGATATATTCCATAAGAATTAAAAGCTCAAATACAGCACATAATATCTTTCACACATAAAGGGTCCTTTTTTGAAACCACTCCCTTTTTTCGAGTCAATTTATCATGGGAGGCATTGTTAAATTAAGTTTTATTAAGTTTTTTTTTTTTAAATTTATCTTATTGCACTATCACTTTTGCAGACTTTTTTGGTCATTGTCTTCGAATAGAAATTCAAGACAAAGTTTTACCTGTAATATATATGTGCATATATATTTCTTAATATGTATATAAAGAGAGACAGAGAGCTTATTCTCAAGAACTTACAAGGAAAGCTATACATTGACAAATAAAAAAGAATTGAAAATAATAATAATAAAATAATATACACAAATTAACATAGGGTACTTGACTTCTTGTGATAATGAAAAGTGATATTGATAATTGATAGTAATCAAATAAAAACCCACGAAAATGAAAAAAAAAGAAATTCATTGATCCGGAAAATCATACGATTTTTTTTATTTTACTCACCTGAAGACCGATCTTAGTCTGTTAAATAAAATTTTCCCTGTCAAGTTGGACTTGTTCAAAACATAAAACACTCCTGAAATTAAGTCTTCAAATGAGAGCTTCTATTTATTTTCTGTCTTTTATTTTCTGCTCAATTTGAATTCGCCCACTTGACACGCGTTGTCAATCCTGATTAAATTACACGCGCCAAGTTAACACAATGAACTAGTTCCCATCAGACCTCTTAATGCGTTTATTCTCTGTCAGCTCGAAGACAGGATCCAAGGTTTCCTTTAAACAAGCATCCAGAAGATGCAGACAAAATGACGTGTTGCTCTTCCTCTCCTTTTAAAACCAATAACAATTGTCTCTCACTGACTTACAGTCTCTATGAACTTGTAGACTTTTGAGTAGGTCTGATTGATTGAGCTTTTGCTAGGTTAAGGTCTGTGTTCCTGATAGATTAGTAACAGAATAATCGGTAATTAAGATGGTGTTGCGATTCTCTCTACAGGGTGTTTCACAAACAGCTACAGGTTTAATTTATCAACAATGTCAGGCTTTATCAAATCAGTTTCCGCTATTATTTATGTCCAACTTGCATAACATACAGAACGAATACAAATTTTGATTAAGGCTGATTTCATTACACGCTTCTCACGTTTTAAGAATGTAACCAAGATTGGAAGACATGCCTGGCAAAAAGCAAAAGAGGAACCTTGATTAATTTTGTCTTCTTGTTTGTCTGCTGGAGTTATGAATGTAAGGATGCTTACAATGCTCTAAAACTCCTATGTCCGTCTTTGAAATATATTTGCATAGCAAGAAAAAATTGATCTTACTCTTTAAGTTAATAATCCGTTTCTGGATTTGGCACAACAAATACAGTGTATATAGCTTTTTTACCTTTACCGTATGATAAAACGGTAAGGATAAATTAGGATATCATAATTTCATTTTTAAGGTCTGCTTTAAATGGGGTTCAAATAGGATATTGTGCAAAAACGCTAAAAATGCTTTTCTAACAACGCATTATCATGATTACACGCGTTACTGTGTCATGCTTACACGCTAACCCTTTCATCCAACAAACTTTCGTGCTTTAATACCCATTGTGGTGCCACCACTCCTAGAATTGTTGTGATATCGCGCATTACGAGCAGTCACACTCGACCCATTCAACGTTATGCTGTCACAATTACACTGCACTTTGCACACGACCCTATTAGGACCCCAATCAAGAACACTTATTCTAATGTTAATTTTGAATTTGGACTATAGACATATGCCTTTATGTTTGAAGTGAAGCTTACAAAGAGAATTCATTAAGCTCTTTTGTCGTATTGAATAAACTTTGACACATTGAACAGAAATCAATATATTTATAATATGTTATCCTTTTTCAATCCTTCTGAGCAATTAAGTAGAATGTTTTGCATATGATATTGAAGTCGTATACTTACAATCTTAAAAAAATATTATTCTTAATTCATGTAATCTTCACAAGATTATAAATGTTTGGTTATCACCTAGCCTTTTTGCTTGTAATATTGTAAATTGAAGACCGGTTTATGTTTTTTTCTGGTTTTTAATCTCTTTTGTTCTATAACTAAGTCAATAAAAATGATGTCACAGAAAATTTCTGATCAAAAGATTTCTCGAGAGAAATCAAATTTCTATATGAATTAGCGTTGGAATAGAAATACGCATTATTATTATAGTTGACTTTCTACAAGAAAGAGTCCCTTTCCTCCTTTCACCGTAGGGGTATATTTATGTGCAGTGTTACGTGTCTGTTATTGCTTTGCCTTTCAAAGGTCAGCACTACAAATTAATGCTACAGATATGTTCATGTATACTCAATAATCCTAGCCAGCTAATGTTAATATAGGCTTAAAGGCACGTTATGTTAAAACCTCACTGGTAATCCACGGCAATATAGCAGCTCTGTTTGTTTCTTTAAAATTATAAAGAAAATATTTTGAGGTGTAAAAAACGTAATTAAAATGACGAAAAAAAAGTTATTCATAAGAAAGATACAAAAAGCGTTTGGTTGAGAGACATACCAGCATCAAGGTAAAATTCCTTAAATTCTCAAATTAGTCTTCATTAAGACCTCAGTGCTCACACACACACACACACACACACACACACACACAGAGAGAGAGAGAGAGAGAGAGAGATGCTTTTGCTTCACTGTTTACTACTCCCATGTTAAGAGAGAGAGAGATGCTTTTGCTGTTCTGTTTATCACTTCTTTGTTGATTACCTGCGAGTGCTCATTAAAATACCGAATTTTTGCACCTGTTTTATATTGAATTGTCTTTAATTTTTAATGTACTTTAGTATTTTTGTCACTTTTTTTTTCAGAAGATACAATGTTCTTTATGTAAGGCATACGCTTTTTCTCTATCACCCGGTAGTTCATTTAATAATTCAACCCCATGAGTACTTTTGAAGGAATGGGAAGAAGAGAACAGAAAACTACATCATGAAAAAAGGAAAGGAAAATTTGACATTTGTCACATTTATTGTTATAGGGAGACAAAAGTATTACAGGCTGTACAGAAATGTGCCTCAAAAGACAGCTTTTCTCCTGAATACAGAATCTTGGAACCATTAATGGATTTTAATAGCCTTTTTTAAAATCATAAATGTACACGCTTGATACTATATCAAATTATTTGTTCAAATTAATTCAACAACGGAATTGAGATACCATTAGTTTTCCAGGTAATATCTAGAACATTCACAAAGAAAGCAGTCCCCCCCCCCCCCATTTATGTATTAGATATTATATGATTTACATTAGAAATTTCAATTATACCAGATAAAACTTACAACTGTGATAACTTTTATTTTGAATTAATAAGCTCAAAGTAATAACTTATTTTATTAAAACTTTAAATATATTTAAAAAAACAAATATAACTTCTCAACCAGTATCAAATTATAACAATTTTATGGATTCTTTCCTGCTATTCCTGAACATTATGCGCCTCTATCCAAGTATGGTGATTAGCGTTCTAGTACTGAGATTTTTCGTTCTTTTGTCCACATTTAACTGTTGTTTTTGGCAAAAGCCTTGCTTGATGGAAGACAGAAGCTTAGGTTCACAAAAAGATTTACTCAAATGATTTTTCTTCGAAGAGCGATAGAAAATTGAATCTTATGGTGCACTCCTTTTGAATTTGTTTGAAGATACTGCCAGTGCTTTGTCAGAGGGTCAAAATAGACCAAATCATAAAAACTTTAATTTTTAGAAACACTTTAATCAAGCTGTATTTTTTTTCAAAATCAATAACATCAAAACTTGCGACTTTTCAACTCAATATACAACCATTCCCCACGATAAATTAATATCCAGGCTTTTTGATATCATTGACGGCTGCTTTTTCAATAAAAATGGAACTCTTATAATTTACTTACCTTATCGTTGGTCATTTGCAAAATTATGTTGTTAAAAACATTCTGATTGTACACACAAGTACTCTAAAGTTGGTATTAAAAAGATGCTTGGGTTTCTGTTTGATAATATCTATATAGTTTTGGAGACCAGTACCCATGAGTACCATTTGCGCCCCGTTATTAGCAGACCTATATTTGTATTCCTATGAAACAGAATTTATTCAAAATCATGAGAAGAAGAAAACACTTGCTGTGGCCTTCAAGTCGACATTTAGAAATATCGACGACGTATTATCAATTAACTATAGTTATTTCCATTCATATGTCGACACAATATGTCCCAGTGACCTTGAAATAAAAGATACCATAGAGTCTGACACGTCTGTTTCATATTTGGATATTTTACTAGAAAATAAAGTTAATAGTAACCTAACAACTAAGCTTTATCATAAACATGATGACTTAAACTTTTCTCTAGTCAACTTCACTGACTTATGCAGCAATATACCATTATCACCTGCATATGGGGTGTATATCTCTCAGTTGATTCGATACGCCAGAGCATGCTCTACGTATGAACAATTTCTGAAACGAGGTCAGTTATTGACAAACAAATTGATGAAACAAGAATATCAACAGTCTCGTTTAAAGTCATCATTTCGTAAGTTCTATGATCGATACAACGAACTTGTCAGCAAATACAAACTATCATTAAATCAAATGCTGACTGACATTTTTCATACAAATTGTTAGGCCACCGAATTGTCGATGGAATTTTCCGTTATTTCCCGATCATGACAAGGAACACATGGCATGTGTGACCGGTCGGCAGGGAATGCTCACTCCTCCATGGCACCTGATCCCGCCTCTGATGTTAAGAGGTCCGCGTTTGCTCTGCTCCTGATTTGTATCGTTTAAATGGACTCTGAGGTTGAATACTGTTCGTTATCCCAATATATTTCATTCTACATTATATTCCTCAAAAATACAGATATTTTATTCTATCATATATATTTCTAAATTGTTTTGAAAAATCTTTGCATTCTTCAAGTGTAAGAATAAAAACCACATAGATTGGATTTCCACCATTATTCAACTTGTAATACAATACTTTTACTTTCTAGATTGAACTAATTCTAATCGGATTTTAAATTAAAATTTTTTTGCTTTCTACTTACGTGTGAAAAATTTGGAGGTTTTTAGAACAGCTACTTTTTTCTAATAGTGTTATCTATTGGTATTTTATCATTGCAAACAGATACTATCATAGGACAGTAATACCCGCACTAAGGTGTTTGTCTCTAAATGCACACTTCTTCATATTTGGGTAACCAAGGAAAAAGCCACAATAATTCTACAATTGACACAGTACACGTATTTGTCAAATCGAGCATAAAATGCTTAGGTTAACATGTGGCCAATGGGCCTCTTATGTAAATATTTCATATACTAAATTCATTACCAGTCTGAAATTACAGAATTTAATGAAAATTTTGGCCATAATTGGAACTTTTTAAATTTATTTTCAAAACAACAAATATACATGTATATATTAGTGCATGGCGTTTTTGATGAACTTGAAACATTAGATGCCAACTTTCAGAATTGATCAAATTGTCCAAACGTTTATTAGTATTTGGGTAGGCAAAATCCCTCCAAAATCCAAACCCGATCAGTTTTGTCAAAACCACCTCTCCCCACAAGTCGTAAGTTGTCTGTTTTTGGAAATAGATAGCACAAAGTTATGTTAAAACATCGTTTGTAATTATAACATAAAATTTGTACAAGTACCATATGTACACCTTTTTGAAAATTTCCGGACTCGCGCCTCACATTGGACTTGCGTCATCCTACGGGTACTAGTTTTACCATTATCATCATTTGATTGCACATGGTATACAGATTATTATATCAGTAGAAATTCATTCATTGTGTTTTTTAATTGGATCATATCTAATGAAGTTGACAGTACCTATGACATGCGATAAGTACAAATTTAGGTATAGAATGGGGTAATATGATCTGAAATGCAAATGGTTTGGTTAGGTTATAGCTTAAAAGGGATCAAAGATCATCGGATTCCACAAGCAAGTTATACATTGAAGCAATTAAAATCCCTGGGGGGTCATTCCCATTCCATGGTATGAAAACAATCAAATAGCTTTAAATAAAATCGGAAACCCCAAAGCAGTCATTGTATTATGACAGATTAAATGATATAAGGGGTCTTGACCCCCCCCCCCCCAGGTCTCCCTGACCACCCCCTGTCCCTGCATCGACAAATGATCATGAAACTCAAAAATGGTTAAAAAAAAATTCCCCTTGACCTTACATAATTTTGTTTCTTGTGTCATTATGTATCTAATGGTATGATATGACCTTGGAGGTCATCCCCAACCCTCTGAACTTGAAATGTTCACAATATGACCTGCACCAAATTCAAAATTGCATCAATGATAAGATTACTTGACATTCCATTCATGATTTTGGGTCATCCCATCCTCCTAGAATTAAGAATGAAAATCAATCTGAAAGACACACTATTAAATAAATATTTATTAAGTATATATTCACAATTTTTTTTAAGTCAAAACAAAGTGCTGGTTTGCGTACATAAACAAACTGGAGGCTGGGAAGGGGGAATGTCTTAATTGTTGAAAACTCGGATCTTAAAACTTGTGAATATTCAACCAGCTTCTGACTTGTCATCATTATTTACTCTTCTCACAACATACATGTACATGTTTATTAGTCAATAGATATAGATTTCTGGTCATATTCCTACGCTGTAGTCCTCCCTTGAATCTGGAATGATGATACAAATACATGTGTAAGAATGATTAAGAGTCTTGCATCTTAAAATTGGATTAGCTCTGTGAATTGATTAGCTATACCGGGATAGGTTGATTTAGCTCTTCAAAATACCTTGATTATCTATTTATAATCATACTGTTTTCTAAAATATGCAGTTTTTCAACAATGATAAAAGTCATACAATGGTGACATGGTATACATTTTCAGCTTTCAACTATTCCCTGAAAACAATGCATGAAAAATTCTTTTCAAATATTGTAGCTCTTTCCGAGCATTGGCGACCATAAGTTTTTAGTTTTACAAAAGGTTATAAACCTGGGGTATTCTCTCTCTCTCTCTCTCTCTCTCTCTCTCTCTCTCTCTCTCTGAAATCTACTTGGGCCAAATATTAAAATGAAATGATATAAGAAAAGTGGTTTTTTTTTTTAATTAATCAACTTTTATGGATTTTATACTGTGTAACAATATCCTTATCTTGAGTTGTTTTAAACTTTTAGACGACA
Source organism: Saccostrea echinata (assembly GCF_033153115.1). Lineage (NCBI taxonomy): Eukaryota > Metazoa > Mollusca > Bivalvia > Ostreida > Ostreidae > Saccostrea > Saccostrea echinata. Next base: position 3,619,473 of record NW_026889813.1, on the reverse strand, counting down.
TGTGTCGCGAATGTTTGAGAATCTTTTAGATGTATTTGATGTCAACGAGTATGTTTTGTTTGAAAATGGAGATCCTGAATAACTGTTTGTATCTTTAGTTGACTGTACAAGTTTTGAAAAAAAAATTTAATTAGATGGGTTTTTTTTACATAATCAGTGCATCAACACTGAATAAATCACAAAGGTCTTTTGGCCATAGATTGTCCAAACCTTTAATTTTCTATTTGAAAAATTTCCAAATATAAATATATTTCCTTCTTTGTTATCACATGAGTCACGTCTCTATATGAGTGAAAAATTCTCGAACGGAACGTAAAACAACACACACTCATTCAATCACATGAGTTAATTACTTGATTATACAAATTTCCATTAATTTGGATGAAATTAAAAAAAGTAAGTATCTTATCATTCTATTCAGTTAGATTGCAAATGTATTTTACAGATAAAATATTACCTGGCCTAATTTAAATTTTGTTTGGACAGAATTTTGAGTTTTTAAAATACTTTCAAATAAGATAATATTTGTTATTAACATCATTAAAATTGAACAAAAGGGAAATTTATTAAATAAAAAAAGTACAATTTGTGTGGTATAAATGAATAATAAATAAGACAAGCCTTTTCATCAATACCATATATTGGATTGATCGAAAGGTCGACCAATAAGCCTTCATTTGTACACAAACACATCTGCTGCATGTGAAACAATTAAAACCAAAAACATATGTGCTTTTATCATACAATCATCCTCACAAAGATTGACTAAAGATATGGTTATGTTTAATTCATTTTTAATATTGCAATACAAATTTTCAACACATTATCACCATTTTTTTTGTTCATGTAACTTTCACTCAAATTGAGAAAAGCTAAGCATACGTGCATATTTTCATCCAATAACCTGATAGAGAATCTTTATATTCCTGATGTAATGTTAGAAATATATCTTTTTGAGAGATAACACTCTTTTGAAAGAGATACTATATTTCATGTGATATCTAAACTCATATTTACTTCATTCATATCTTTCAATGGTGAGTTAAAACTTTAATCACTCTTGTCGACATACATCGTTTCAAAAATATAACTGGAATTTTTTCGTTTCATAGGCGTCTGAAATGTGAAAATGTCTTTGAATCGAAACACATCTAATGCAATGGTTAACAACAAGTAATGATAGTTCAACATTATACTATACTGATTTAACAATAATGAATCTTATTCTGACTTTACATTGCCTGGTGACCTTGATTATAAAATATTACCGTCAATCAAGAGGATGGATTATCAACAATATACTGTTTTCATTCCTTTCCAATCAGAGGTTCCAAAGTTATATCCTCAAAGAAAATTTTAATATCTCATTACCCAGTGATTTTCAAATATGACGATGATTAAGTCTTCAAAAATTTGGACTGTGTCTTTCAGTAATTAAGCGCCATTCTCTGTAATGACTCGAACTCTTGCATTGGAGCTGTGACACTCAAAGTCACAGAATTTGTACAAAATATTTGATACTATAAACTTATAGGCATAATATAAAAAAGGTTGCTTAGTCATGATTACCATGGAATCATGTTTAAAAAAGTTTGAAAAATAACATCTTTAAACATTTGCATTGTCACATTTTTAATTATTGCAGCGATGCAGAAATGTTGCAATAAATTTCTAAATTTCAAAATATTAAAACTTTATTCTAAACATGAAGCGTTGCTGTGAGAATTTCAGTGAAAAATATTTTAAAAATATTTTAAAATTTTATAATCGACTTCAAAGTGAAATGAATTAGTTAACTGGTTCTTTTAAATTTTTACCATACCTGAGTAGTTTTTTCCCCCAGGAAATACAACATAATTTCAAGAATAACAATCGAAATATTTTAACCACATGACATATTATTGTACAGAAAGTGCATTAAAAAAAATTGAAAATATTTTTCGGATGTATTCATTAAAGTTTTATGACATTCTGATGTACAAACCCACCATCAACGATCAGTCTAAGAAATATCTTCCCTTATTACGGGATAATGCTCACTCTACCCTTACTTATGACAAAATTTAACTTTGAGACCTTTTTTTCTTTAAAAAATATGAATTGAAAATATTTAGAGACTTCTTATTAACTACATAAAGAGTTTCATACATTATAGTAAAATAATTCAGAACTGCTTCAAATGTTTTAATGATCAAATAGCTGTTTCGCGGCAGGCAATTTTTCAATTTGTATAGAAATCAACTGAAACATATTGATAATATTGAAAATTATCATACACTGAAATACGAGATCAAGAAAACAAATAACTTAAAAGCTTTCATCTACAAACACAAAATCACCATCATGTAAATAAATCATAAATCATCGATCATCCGGAAATGCTCTCCTGATTACCAAGAAATTTAACAATACTTTAACAAATTTTACATAACAATGAAACAACAGACAGAGAAATACTCCTGTCGACAAGGAAACGAACAACGAAAGAATACAGCCATACGAGAGAGAAAGAAACATCTTGGTAACTCGGTACATTATAACGCAGACCTGATGAGGAAGACGATGATTTACACGATAAGTGTAGGATGAAGTGTTTGTGGATTTCATTAAGCTGTTTTATCTCATAAAAAGTGATAATTAAGCTTACACAGTGACGAGTTTGACAGATCATCAAAATTAGCAAAGGAAATAGGTTTGATAAAGATATCTGTACGAAGTCCATCTATTTATCCAAATACTCACGTGTTAAGCTATCACCACTCATCAAGAAATGTGGATCTTATTCCACGTTTATTGTTCGAAAGCTTTCTTCAGCATTTCTCACACTGATATGTTATAAAGAACTTCAATTTCAAATAAGTCGTGATTGTAAATACTTAAGTACCAGTATTTGGTTTGAACATATTTTATTGTAATGAATAATAACGAAGAAATTGAGCACAATTTCTAAAAACATATTACGCCCTCTCCTTACATATATGTTACAATTCAAACAGTTAAACATGAAACATGAAGTTGTAACGTATACTATATTTTCAAAAAAGTCAAATTGACGCATTTTAAAGATAGACATATATAATTTTGTATGTACATATACTGGTATAAAGGGAAATAGACACAGATTTGAAGTCAATATTTTCTCAAATTTTCTGTATAATATCATGAGTTATATGTTGCTAAATTCAGAGTAGAAATGTGAACAAGGAAAACCAACTCTGCACACGTCACTTAGCACGGACGGACAAAACTGGTGAGTTGGTTTTGCATTCTCATATTTCTACTCTGAATTTTCAGGCCCCAGGACCATGAAAGAAACTTAGGCTTAAGATAAATTTTCAATCGACTGTAAAATGTTCATTAATTATTAAAATAATCTCTAAATTTGCAGATTGCATAATTCAATTATTAAAAAATATTTCAGTTTTGGTCTACTTGACTTCTACAACATTTTGGAACAACAAAAAGATTTTGACTTAAGCTTAAGATGTTTCATGATCCCGGGGCCTGGATTATATATCTCTAATTTTTTTCATTAATACGCAACAAAATTTCTACTATTCTTAAGTATTAAAAGGATAAAGTTTACTTTGTGAAAGTGAAAGGATGTGTCAATCAAACGCGTCCCGTAATTCGCAGTCTCAATAATTTCCAGATAAAATAAGTTTTCATCATATTTCCGTGTGAAATGCTATAGCAACATATAAGTCATGATAAAATACAGAAAATATGAGAAAATATTAACTTTTAATCTGTGTCTATGCCCCTTTAAAAGTAACATGGAAATCTACCGGAATGTTTAATAGATGTTTAAACAAAAGAGAAGAGACTTTCATACTCTGCAGCACTCAATGAATCTATCCCCTAGAATAAGATATATGTATCTAAAATGTAGATTTTATCAAATAGTCAGAATTATTGAAAAATTCTCCTCTGGCTTTCACATACTTTGGAATTACCCAAAAACAATTATACATGTATCCTCTACTTTATCACACGAGCATAGACTTGTTGATTGATTGTGTGTTGTTTATAACGTCCCATTCGAGAATATTTTACTCATATAGAAAAGTCACCGTATGGGGGTGAAGGGCTTCAATTTTAGGCCTATACTTGGCGCTCAGGTCCGTTGAGCAGTGAGGGTTCTTTATCGTGCCATTGCCTACCGTGACACAGGACCTCGGTTTTTAAGGTTTCATCCGAAAGACCCGTGACTTTCACTTCTAGTGCCAGGCGCTTGGCGAAGAAACAGTCACTACCTATGATTACATTTTAGGTTTGACGCGGCGCGGCGAACAAGAATCGTACTGGGCCTCCCGATCACGAAGCAAGTTCCCCACGAGAGGGTCTATTATAACCGTATTCAAAATAAGATGGTGGAGCAGATTTTTAAATACCAATAGTTGATAATAACCATTACAGAGCTCTTTCAAAAGTTAGCAGGCCATAATGGTTGGTTTCAATAATACATGTAGTTTAAATGGCAAATTTTAAATTCCAATTAAAAGCGACATCTTCATAACCCTTACAATTATATTAGTTATATGATAAAGAAATATTGTTTCAAATGTTTTAGTGCAGAAATATATATATAAATAGAAGAAAATAACAAATAATTTATCATATATATATATCATATGCTTTTCAAAACCTTCGAGGATCAAATATTTTTTTCATCATGTTTTTATACTGTAGGCGGAATGGCTATTTGTCTCCCTTTCTTTCGATTCATTAAAATTGTCCACTACCCTTAAGTTATATTGCCTAAAAGGTTTGTTTTGTCGTCAGGGTTGTAAAAAGAAGACGCATGCAGGAACATTTGCATTCTACAATTTTCCATTTGTATATTTTTTTTTATTTGCAATTGCATTGTATTATTTTTAGTTTTGTCCTATAGTTTTCCATTTGTGTTCTACGTTTTCCTATTTGAATTGTATAATTTTCTATTTGTATTGTATAATTTTTCTTTTGCATTGTATAATTTTCCGTTTGTATGGTATACTTGTTTCATTTGTATTCTCTAATTTCCATTTGTATTGTATAATTTTTCATTTTAATAGTAAAAATTTTCCATTTGCATTCTCTAAGTTTTCATTTCTTTATGATTTTCCATTTGTATTGTACAGTGTATAATTTTTTATTTGTATTGTACAATTTTCCATTTGTATTCTATAATTTACCATTTGCATTGTATAATTTTCTATCTGCATTCTATAGTTTTAAATTTCAGGCTTCTCCATGAGCCGTTTTATTGTGGCGGCCCCGACACAGTAAAAATTTTCCCCGACACAGTTACGATTCAAATTTGATGTGTGCGCCGCTGTAACAATTTTGCGACACAGTAATATCCGTGATGATCAGAAAATCAGAACATAAATTCTTTCTAAATGAAACTTTAATCAAATAAATCTACCGTCTTTCAATTTTTAATGCAGAGCTCTTAGTTAATCTCTTAATTAGGACACATTGTCTTGCTTCACCTTGCATTTTCAAGTATCTCCTAAACTCTTGATGGACTTTCATGAAGGAACAAAGACAAATCATTTGTTTTCAGACTTCCATATAACTGTTTAATTGCTAGAATGTTGACTTCATTTTTGAAATATCATTTGAATATTTAAAAGTTAAGTATATGCCTTTCCTTTAAAACCACGTCTCTAGAATTATGTTGGCACTGGGAATCAAACATCGTAGTGTAATCATTTATTGATGTATTGATGAAAAATTTAAAGGCACGTTCCCTCTAACAGTATTTTACTAATCTAAAGTTCCTTTTTCAAATTCAAAAAACTTAACAGTAATTCGATCAACTGAAAATATCATGGCAAAATTACTTTTTCGATGGTAGGTAGTTCGATTGTATCGATCAGAATTTCCGCTGCTCTTCAATGCATGATAAAATACAAAGATATATAAAAATATCATGGTTTAATACTTATAACTGGTAGATACAGATACATGTATATTATGTAAGTTTTTATTTTAAACCGTACTTATGTTTTTAAAAACCTTTTTAAGTTGTGCGTGTATGTTGGGGGGAAGGGGGGGGGGGGTTACATATCGTTTATATAATAGTATGTACATTATTATATATTGGAGACATTCTAAATGCTTTTAGTATCCATTAATTCATTTTTATTTATATGCACGATCATCATACCAAAATTTGATGTTGCTCTATGCTTTTCTAATTATAATGAATAGTTCTTCAGTTACGAATTTGATCGCGAAAATACCGCGAATATTAGTGATTCATGTAAAGTCTGCGACACGATAATATTTCAAATGATGGAGAACACTGAATTTACATTGTATGGTTTTCCATTTGTATTGTACAATTTTCAATTGCTATTGTATTTTTTTTCATTTGTATTTTATGTTATTCTTTTTCTATAATTTTCCATTTGTATTGTATTATTTTCCATTCACATTTTTAATTTCCCATTTGCATTCTATGTTTTTTTCCCCCTATCTGTAAATTAAAAAAGTTAATGGAATATAATACGATACACTTTTTTAGAAACAGAAGTAATAGGTCAGTATTGTAAATTACGTAAAGGCCTTTGTACGATATGTGGAATTAGTTGAGTTTTAACTTTAGTTATATTCTTAAAGGATTTACCGTATGTGTAAAAAATTTGAGCGAGGATTCAGTTTTGGCATTTTTAGCGAGGGTGTTGAGATCGCTAAATTTAAATATCGCTAAAAATTTATTCCGCATCAGAGGTTACCGCTATCTTTCTACACACTGTAAAGTCGCTTAAATTACTTCTAGCTAAAATTAAATACTGATTTTAAAGAGAAATCGCCAAATTTGCGTCCCGCTAAAATTTCCACTTATACGGTATAGCAATTTCATTCTGTGAAGCAGTGCCACTATTGTGACATATAGAGACTAAAACGCCATTTGTTTTTACGACGTCAGAGAGCACTAACATGCTAAAAGGTTTGAATTAAGCAACACTGGTGTCTATTAAATTTCTCATCGATTAATCGTTAAGATGCTGGTGATCTTTTAACATTGCAGATTTGCCATCGGCTGGAAAACTAGATTGGAAACCTACTACACGGCTCATTTAGGCTTCACTAGAAATTAAGGTTAAATGCTTAATCGAAAGCAAATCCTTTTTTTAAACTTTGTTGTCAAATCTTCAGTTGGTTTTATCCATCTTGACGTAAAATATATTTTTTAATAAAAAATCTCCAGTTTTTATTTATTGTATTTTCTAGGCATGAAGAGGGGATTCCCAAAGAATTACGACATATGTCTTTTTTATGTGTATTTTGCTGTTGTTGTTGATGTTTTAACGTTAAACTTGGAAGCATTTCAAGAAGTAAATGTCGCTTTATGCAATGATTATTATCTCTTTTTATTGTTCCTCTAACCAGAATTGTCATTTCTTCCAACTTACTAGTTCTGCTTTAACTATTAGCCATATCATATTCTTTCATTATGCATATAACCCCAAATTACATTGATATGAAAACGATTATTAATACATTGGCAAAATTAATGTAAATATAGAGAAATAATCAAGCTTTTCAAATGTTCATTTTCTCTAAAATACATTATACCAGTATTTTTTTATGACGAATATTTCATTACTGAAATGAAAAATAGATTGATAAAATGTATTGATATCTTACTTTTGTGCGACATTTAGGGATCACTTTACCCAGCATCTGTCCGTCTGTCTGTTTATCCGTCCGTCTCTTTCTGATTGTCCGTCTGTCTGTTTTTTTTTTTCTTTCCTTTAAATAAACAACCATAATATTTATAAAAATACATGACCACCCTTTATTTTTATTTATGTCTTTAATGATGTTACATGTATAGCAGGGGACACATGCGTTCCTTGGAAAACTATAGTTTTAAATTTCCATTGATAATCGGTAATTTATTCTTACTAATATAAAGATATTTTTTGACACTTAACACAAAGTAATCTTATCATTGCGTATTTTCAGGCTTGAACCTAGCTTGAATAAGTAACTTTGAAACGAGATTAATTTTAAATAAATATTACTTTATTACCTTATTCTTAGAGGACAAAACAAAACGAAATGTCATTAAGCATGGAAATTTTACGATATTTATTTAAAGAGCCCTCTATACACTGCACGCTAAAAAGTTTTGATTTTGTGGTATTTTTATGCAGATAGAGTAATCTGCCTTTTGATAAAGAATAAAATAATTTGAAATCTACAGTTTATTTCTTAATTTGTTATCAAATCAAGCATTCATAACATTTTAATAGGCCAAGACAAATAGGCTGTACACTTCATTTGCAACCCATTTAAGTATGTTCATCTGTAATGTACTTTACTGTAAATGCAAGGTATCTTATGTTGAAAATGTAATTCTAAAGCTCAATATTTACACCTTTACTCACTATAATTTTCTCAATGTCCAAAAATCTTTCCCTTTAGTGTATAGAGTGTCCTTAATTGAATGCAAGACACGTCACAATATATCAATGTCTCCATTCAGGAAGCGAGTTCTAAAAGTCGTTAAAAGGGCATGCTCCAAAACCTGGCCTGAGCTAAGTGCTGCCTTTCCCAAAACCCAGCATCTTTACTTGCTCAAACTCTGGCTCAGCATTTGGTCTGGCATCACTTCTTGTTTCTCCTTTTTCTCCTCTAAATGATATGATTTTTTACATATATAAAAGTCTATTCTTTTTAAAATTATCTTTTTTTTTTAATTATCTTTACCTTTACAAAGCTCTAGTTTAAGTTATAATTCAATATTCAACATCTTTTCTTTTCATTGTTTTTCCCTTGCTTTGTGCAAAAGAAAACCAACGTTTATTTCCTGTTTGCAAAGATATTTCTAATTTGATTGATACCTATCTTCTTTCCAGTCCTTCGACAACATATGTACATTATATTTATCATTTCCTCTCATTGGCCATATTCTCCATAGTTGCTTCTCCGATGATCAATTTCTTTAGATCCAAGTATATATACAAAGTGACAGGTTTTTTTTTTCATGGTTTTACATTTCTTATTCTTATACATTAAATGCAGTGGAAGCACCGTGAGTGATAAACTACACGGAGACTGAATAGTCAGTGTAAGTATTGTTATTTGTTGAAAGACTCGGAGGAATAATAAAACTCATTTTTTTTTAAAAGACGGAGTCGTCACCCTATATATAGAGCGTGTCTTTGCAAGATATTTCATTAGGCCTACATCGTTTGAAAACATCTGCAGATAAATATCTCATCTATTTATTCCACACAGAAGGTAATGTGCTATATTTTACCATTAGTACAGCATTCGGGTCAATTACAAGATTACTGCTCATACTTTTTTTTTTAGCCTGAACAGAATATTCATATTTGGGGTTTTTTTTTCAAACTGTACAGCAGCGAAAGCAACACTTGTTTTAACAGACTCTCGATATATACATTCTTAGGAAGTGAGTAATAATGATTGGGTGCCATTTGTCCTCTGTCGTCATCCCAACAATGATGCACTGCTTCAGACACGTGACTGAAATTGAATCTATACACTTATGATATTTGTGATATGAATTCATGTGGTCTGGCTACTCGTGGAAACATTTCTTAAATAGATTTCCTAAATATTTTCATGTAAAACTTTGAATTCCCATTTTTGTCCCACCCTTGTCCCTGGATTCATAGGACGGAATATCCAGTTTAGATATTGTTATGTGTTTAAACGGGTCAGAAGCTCAGAAAAATATCATATTAATAAGTATAGGTCATTTACATATCAGATTTACATATCAGATCTCTTATGCCTTTGGTGTGGCAAGAGTCGTCACCTTATTTTAAAGGTCTGATCAAGATATTTCATTACACAGCTTGGAAAGAATTCTGATTGGATGTCTGCAGAAACAATAAATGACTCATCTAATTCATCGCTAAACTAATATCATGATCCCCATTCTCCCATTCGTACATTCGAGTCAACTGCAAGAATACTGTTCAAACTTGTTTTAGCAACGACTGAACAAAATATACATATATGGAAAATTCTTTAAACTGAGTTGCAGCAATAAAACATGTTGTACCTTCCAAATATATTATATATTTTTCGATATTTTTATATTCAGGGAATGTGTAATGTTGATTGGGTGTTATTTGTCCTCTTAAGTCATCCAGCACGATAGTGCAATATAATGTTCAGACACGTGCCAAAAAAAGCGTTTTCATCTTATAACAAAGATGCTCAAAGATAATGAGTCCATAAATAGAAAAAAATCTTAAAGATTAGACAAGATAAATATATACAAGAAGGCTTAAACGATGATTTGGTGCTTAACTTCAGATTTGTCAACTCAATATTCAAATTTATTTGTGGTCTTTAAAAGTTTTTAGGAGGCCTCTCTCATATATTTTTCTCCAATATCTTTTTATGCGAATTCTCACTTGAATTCAAATTAGGCTACTAACATGCTATGGATTTGTTTTCTTTGCTTTGTCTTTCTTTTCTCAATTGAATGAAATGTTTCATTTTTCTGATATCTTATATTTTCTTTTACATAAGCTTTGCATTAATAAAGTTACAGTAGCATAATACAATATGAAGCTTCTCTTCTTTGCTTTATGTAGAGGAAAACAAAGCCTATCTCATGGTTGTAAAGATAATCATTATTTGATTGATTCCGATGTTCTTTCAAGATAATATATACATAATATTCATCATTTCCTCTCTCTCCATGTTCACTTTATCGATGATCAATTGTTTTAAATATGTAAATATAATGACAGTTTTATTTCACTGTGTAGTATTTAGATACCAAATCAAATAAATATATATATTGTTTAATTATTTTGTTAAAATAATGATTGTACACACAAGTACTCTGAAGTTGATATTAAAAGATGCTTGAGTTTCTGATTGACAATATCATGTAGTTTTTGGAGACCAGGTATTCCAACAATCTGTTGGAATTCCCTTGGGTACCAATTGCGCCCCGTTATTAACAGACCTATTTTTGTATTCATATGATGCAGAATTTATTCAAAAACTTTTACATGAGAAGAAGAAAAACACTTACCGTGGCCTTAAACTCGACATTTCGATATATCGACGACGTATAATCAATTAACAATTAGTTACTTCCATTCATATGTCGACTCGATATATCCCAGTGAGCAGAGCTTGAAATAAAAGATACCACAGAGTCTTACACATCTTTCATATTTGGACATTTTACAAGAAAAAGACGTTAATGGTAACCTAGCAACAAAGCTTTATGATAAACGTGATGACTTCAACTTTTCAATCGTCAACTTTAATTACTTATGTAGCAATAAACCCTCATCATCTTGGGTTTATGTCTCTCGGTAGATTCGATACGCAAGAGCATGTTCTACGTACGAACAATTTCTTAAACGAGGCAAGCTATTGACAAACAAGTTGATGAAACAAGCATATCAACAATCTCGTTTGAATTTATCATTTCGCAAGTTTTATGGTTGATACAATGACCTTGTCAGCACACACAACCTATCATTGAGTCAAATGCAGACTGACGTTTTACATACTAATTGTTAGGTCATTATTTATACATTGAACTGTCTACAGATTTTCCCCGTTTATTTTTTTCGATCATGACAAGGAGCACACGGCGTGTGTGACCGGTCGGCAGGGGAGGCTCACTCCTCCATGGCACCTGATCCCACCTCTAAATTTGGATTTCCGTGTTTGCTCTGCTCCAAATTTGTATCGTTTCATTGGACTTTCGAGATTGAATACCGTTCGTTATCTTCATATTTCATATATATATATATATATATAGAGAGAGAGAGAGAGAGAGAGAGAGAGAGAGAGACAGTCAGACAGAAAGAGAGAGAGAGAGAGAGAGGGTGTTTCACAACTTGCAGCGAACTCTTAGTGGATGTCTGCGAATTGAATAGATGACCTATCGATATCATTTCTCTATTCCCCCATAAGTACAACATTCTTGTTTACTGCAAAAGTACTTTTCATACTCTTTTAGTTTGACTTTGCAAAACATCCATATTTGGAGATATTGGTAACGTGACTCTTCTCAAATGTGTTGCAGCAATATAATTTGCTGTACCAAACAATATTTACTATATATTCCCGATACCTTCATATTTAGGGAGCTTGTAACGATAATTGAGTCCCACTTGTCCCCTGACTTCATCCCACACAATGATGCACTATTCAGACACGTGATTGGTCGACAACACAATTACAAGTGCTACGATTTTACGATTAAGATGGGCAAAGATTATGGTTCCATCGTTTGTATAAACTTGAAAACGACACGACTTGGGAGTGTTTGCATATTAGTATAAATTAGTGTAGCCCTGTTCCTCTAGAGATTTTTTTTTCATTCCCTACATATTCTCATGTAAAACTTAAAGTTCCTACTTTTGTCCCAACCTAGCGCCTTGCACAATGATCTGAAGAAATATAATTCACACTTTATTAATTAAAATGTTTGCATATTTATATGATTTATCATAGTCTAGTGGCTCTTTGGTCCCCTACTGTGGCCTACCTTTCCCTCCCTCCTCCCTTATTCAAACTGTCTTGAATTTGCGTTATCTGAGGAAGGATGCTATCATATGATATACATTGCCCTGTTAATCTCGAGAAGAAAAGTTTTTAACATTTCTACCCATACTAAAAAGAATTGTGACCCATACTACAGTTCATGGACATGGTTTGAACAAATTTGAATCTTTACTACCTAAGGATGCTTGTTTAAAAATATACATGTAATTAATCATGGCCCTGCTCTTCTTCAGGAGAAAAATTTGGAAGAGTTTATTTCCCTACTAATCAGTTATCTTATGTAAAATTTGATCCCCTTTTGCAGTTCCACTTTATACCCCCACCCCCAGGCGATGATTTGAACAAAATTTAATCTGCCATACTTGAAGGTGCTTGCATATAAACATTATCAATCATAACTCTGCTCTCTTTGAGAATATATATTTTTTGAATCTTATATATTCCCAAGTAAAACACTTTGATCCCCCAATTGTCCCCTACCCTATCCCCGGTGGTCATGATTTGGAATTTAGAATAGCAAGTTAGAATTTAGACTCTATGAGGAAGCTTTCATATAAGTTTAGTTTTTCCTGGCTTAATTGGTCTTGAGAAGATTTGTAAATGATCCAACCCCATTCTGCCTGTTTCTTCATTTTTCTCTACTTGGAAAGGTGCATGACATTTCAGTTTAACAATTTTGGACCCACTTTATCCAAGAATTTGTTTTGCCAAATTCAGTTAAAATTGATCAAGTGACTCTGGAGAAGAGGTAAAAATTTTTTTAAAAAAATACCGACGATTGGAGAAACGGATGGACAATGGGTGATCAGGGAAAAGACTAGCTTTAGTTTATATACCATAGCTGAAGTTAGATAAAATGTTATTAAAACTTTAAATGCTTTCTATTATAGAGTATGGGGGAAACGAAACACTGAGGGAATGCAGCTTTATGAATGTTTTCTTTCAGACACAAACACTGAATTAAGCTATAAATTCCTGTCATAATAGTGTATATCTGAACTATATCAAATTCTTAATTACCAGTAATAACAGACAAGTTTGAAAATTTATACGCTGACATTTCACATTTTGTTTTAACAATTCTGATTAAGTAAGTCTTTTAAAGCTCTATAAAAGTTCTCTCTCATGGGGTTAAAACAGGGCTGTTTTCAATAGATCACATAGATACTAAGTATATAATTTATATTACGACCACCAGAAGTGTTTTCTAATCTGGTCATCCGACACCCTCTATCGCCCGATGTTGAAGTACATTCTCGAGCAAATCCACGTGTGTTCTTTCGTGTGTTCTTACGCACTTTTCTGTTCAGTGTATCGGAATAAGAAAAGAATATTTTTTCCAGATTTTTTGCTTATTTTCGGCAGTGAAATGACATTTCAGGTCTCACAGTGAGATTGCAAATAGCTAACTCATAATTAATATAGATGTATAGAAGATAAGATATCTGCATGTATATTGTGTGATTTTATCTTAGTTTTAATTTGCTTTTTTATTCAACACGTTCATGATCAAAATTTCTCAGGCAAGTTTTTTGATTTACACTGTTTTCATATTAGATTATTTTGACAATATAAATTTATAAATACATGGAATAAAAAGTAACAAAACAAAAATTTTCATTCAATCAAATTTTATTGAAGGCTTTATCACAAAATGCAAAAACGTTTAGGAACCCTAGAATTTAAATTTCTCAAAATTCAATGCAGCATTTATCCTCCATTCAAACGAATTAACAGCATGGCATCTGCTCCTTAAAAAGTAAAAAAAAATCAAAGAAAACATCTTTATTGAAGGTTATTCCAGCTATTGACTAGGTCTCATTCTCGTTCCGCTAGATTCTGCGGCTGGAAAAGCTGTCTCATTCTTCGGTCTATCTTGAACCACACATGCTCTGTAGGGTTGAGGTATAGATGACAAGGAAGCTAACCGAAATTGTCTGTGCCTTGCCGA